>NW_011494955.1:962195-972061 GCF_000754665.1 Bison bison bison | reverse complement strand
GTTTTTTAAGGAATCTCCACACTGTTCTCCATAGTGGCTGTACTAGGTTTGCATTCCCACCAACAGTGTAAGAGGGTTCCCTTTTCTCCACACCCTCTCCAGCATTTATTGCTTGTAGACTTTTGGATCGCAGCCATTCTGACTGGCGTGAAATGGTACCTCATAGTGGTTTTGATCTGCATTTCTCTGATAATGAGTGATGTTGAGCATCTTTTCATGTGTTTGTTAGCCCTCTGTATGTCTTCTTTGGAGAAATGTCTATTTAGTTCTTTGGCCCATTTTTTGATTGGGTCATTTATTTTTCTGGAGTTGAGCTGTAGGAGTTGCTTGTATATTTTTGAGATTAGTTGTTTGTCCGTTGCTTCATTTGCTATTATTTTCTCCCATTCTGAAGGCTGTCTTTTCACCTTGCTAATAGTTTCCTTTGTTGTGCAGAAACCAGAAGGGAAAGAGACACGTGTACCCCAATGTTCATCGCAGCACTGTTTATAATAGCCAGGACATGGAAGCAACCTAGATGCCCATCAGCAGATGAATGGATAAGAAAGCTGAGGTACATATACACAATGGAGTATTACTCAGCCATTAAAAAGAATACATTTGAATCAGTTCTAATGAGATGGATGAAACTGGAACCTATTATACAGAGTGAAGTAAGCCAGAAAGAAAAACACCAATACAGTATACTAATGCATATATATGGAATTTAGAAAGATGGTAACAATAACCCTGTGTACGAGATTGCAAAAGAGACACCGATGTATAGATCAGTCTTATGGACTCTGTGGGAGAGGGAAAGGGTGGGAGATTTGGGAGAATAGCATTGAAACACGTATAATATCATGTATGAAACGAGTCGCCAGTCCAGGTTCGATGCACGATACTGGATGCTTGGGGCTGGTGCACTGGGATGACCCAGAGGGAGGGTAGGGGAGGGAGGAGGGAGGAGGATTCAGGATGGGGAACGCGGGTATACCTGTGGCGGATTCATTTCGATATTAGGCAAAACTAATACAATATTGTAAAGTTTAAAAATAAAATAAAATTTAAAACCTGTTTTAAAAAAAAAAAGCCCATGAGCAGCAAAAAAGACTAACTACAGCCAAAAAAAATTTTTTTAATGAAAAATGTATTCTAAGAAGTTATTTAATGACATATCTAGAATTATACATCACACAAATACAAAAAAAATGTTGTACACTTTAAATACATGCAATTTATTGTAAGTCAACTCCACATCCATGACACCATTTTAAAATCAAATATACAAAACTTTTCTTTTTATAATCATTCTGCTATGGTTTATGAACTACATTCTTAAAATTATCTGTGGCTACTATATCTGTAATGGTAAATAAAGAAGACAATGGTGGGCTATTGACAATGTTTCCCAATTCCAGTGACATTATGTTGGCAACTTGACTTTGGCTATGGTGGGAATATTTACACCACAGATATTGGCAGGCACTACAAAGCAGAGACTAATCTACTATGTAACTGAAAGTCTGGACTTAAGACTGAGGTAGCATATGTTAATAATTCAGATTTATCCTAAACGTGTATAATGTATATGGCCATTGCACTATGCAAAGTATAAAACTGAGAAAAAATATAGAACATATTCTTTCAGTATTCCAGATTACAATTACATTGAGAAAAGAAGTCACTGACTTTGGTCACCATTGGTGAATGGGTGAAATCTCACATATGTCTTTGATGTTTGGCTGATCTCCTACTTGTCAAGAGAAAAAATACCCAAATCTAACAAAATAAAGGAAGACAAAATATACAAATAGAAATTCATCCAAACAAGATGCATAAGTTAAGAAAAAAAGAAATAGACACATGAAAAAGAAACAAAACTCAAATCAAGAATCCTGCTGCTGCTGCTGCTGCTGCTAAGTTGCTTCAGTCGTGTCCGACTCTGTGGGACCCATAGACGGCAGCCCACCAGGCTCCCCCGTCCCTGGGGTTCTCCAGGCCAGAACACTGGGGTGGGTTGCCATTTCCTTCTCCAATGCATGAAAGTGAAAAGTGAAAGTGAAGTTGCTCAGTCGTGTCCGACTCTTCATGACCCCAAGGACTGCAGCCCACCAGGCTCCTCCATCCATGGGATTTTCCAGGCAAGAGTACTGGAATGGGGTGCCATCGCCTTCTCCGCAAGAATCCTGAGAGAAATGCAATTAAAATGATTTCACAGTGGGTTTTACAGTCTTCACTGGAGGTGTCTGCATGCATTCAGTCTTAGTTTTTAAGCTAGGCTGCTGAAGTGTAGGTCCCAAAGAGAGGTGGGTAAATTCTTGTTAATTAACAATCATTAGTTGGTGACTTAACATTTTTCAGGAAGTGGTGGTAGAAAGCAGTGAGACAAGGAGTAAAGGGGTTAGGAAGAGCCTTGTGCACCAGGCCATGTGAGGGCCACATTAGTCTGTCAGAGTCCCTCACAATTCCCAGAACACTGATTGGGTCAACTGCATAACAGGGCAACACGGACACCTGATGTGAGGATATGAAAAGATAAACAGGATATCTGAAACCAATCACTGCATATGGCGGTGAAAGCAGTGCCAAGGCTGGGTTGACACCCATGACCCCGTCCGGAGTGCCTGCCTCAGTGCTGCTGTCCCAGTGAAGAACTTCCCAAACAGGAGTGTTTATAGGAAGATGTGCACTGGGGGGCCCTGGTGGAAATAAATATGTCAGGTGTGGGTAGTTCATGTGAGTAGTTTACAGCAAATGGAGGCCCTGCTCTGAGGGGCAGAAGAGATGCCAGTTGACATGTGCAGTGTAGAGGAACTGCTCTCATGAAAGGTCTGGCAGTAGTGAGCTCTTGTGGAAGTTCCTCTGCCTAAGCTGGACACCCCTTCTTTCACAAATGGCAAATAATAATAGAATCACAGCATTAGTTTTGTTGGGTAGATAAATGTCATTTAGGTGAAAGGCATCAATGTTGGGTGCCAGAGAAAAAGATACTCCTGTCCATCAGTATGGGGCTGGGGTATGAGCAGGACTCATGGGGCAGGAGGATTAAGGAGGGAAGAAATATCAGGATAATCAAGGTGTTCTTTAGTCCCCAAACCTGAGGGTGGGGCTGGGCGGGGGGTAAGGAGTGAAGTGACCAGACTCTTCAAACCCTGAACCAGGCAACCTGATGCTGAATCCCAGATCCCCGTTCATTGCTGGGAGATCACACGCAAACGATGCATCCTCTCTTTGTCTCAGTTTCCACAAAAGAGGATCCATTTGATGCACAGTAACTACATCAGTTTTTCCCACTGTTACCACCTCAAACTCCTCCATCACTGCTGTCCACATTTGCTATATTCACGAGGCCCTTTCTCCCATGTGAACTCTCTGGTATTTACTCAAGTGGCACCTTTGGATAAGCCTTATCACAATCCTAGCTCTCTTACTGGAGAAGGCAATGGCACCCCACTCCAGTACTCTTGCCTGGAAAATCACATGGACGGAGGAGCCTGGTAGGCTGCAGTCCATGGGGTCGCAAACAGTCGGACCCGACTGAGCGACTTCACTTTCACTTTTCACTTTCATGCATTGGAAAAGGAACTGGCAACCCACTCCAGTGTTCTTACCTGGAGAATCCCAGGGACAGGGGAGCCTGGTGGGCTGCCATCTATGGGGTCGCAGAGTCGGAAACGACTGAAGCGACTTAGCAGCAGCGGCTCTCATAAAGTTTTTCTGCAATGTGAATTTGCCTATGGATATCGAGAAGCTGTATTTGAGTAAATGATTCCCCAAATTCACTGCACTCAAAGAGATCTTTCTTCAATGTGAACTCTGATGACGACGAAGGCTTGACTTATCAATAAAAGATTTCCCACATTCACTGCACTCATAAGGTCTTTCTCCACTGTGAACTCTCCAATGATAATGAAGGCTGGAAATACCAGAAAATAATTTCCCACATTGACAGCACTCATAAGGCCTTTCTCCACTGTGAACTCTCTCATGATGACGGAGGCTGGAGCTACCAGTAAAAGATTTCCCACATTCACTGCACTCATAAGGCCTTTCTCCACTGCGAACTCTCTCATGATACCGGAGCCCAGTCCTAGCAGCAAAAGATTTGCCACATTCACTGCACTTGTAAGGCCTTTCTCCAGTGTGAACTCTCCGATGATAACGAAGGCTGGAGCTACCAGTAAAAGATTTCCAACATTTATTGCACTCATAAGACTTTTCTCCAGTGTGAACTCTCTGATGATGTTGAAGACTGGAGCTACTAGTAAAAGATTTCTCACATTTATTGCACTCATAAGGCTTTTCTCCAGTGTGAACATTCTTATGGTCACTGAGTTGCTCATTTCGACTAAAGAATTTCCCACATTCGCTGCATTCAAAAGGTCTTTCTCCACTGTGTACTCTCTGATGATTACAAAGCATAGATCTAGTAGTAAAACATTTCCCACATTCATTGCACTCATATGGCTTTTCTCCAGTGTGAAGTCTCAGATGATAAGAGAGGGATGACCTATTAGTAAGAGATTTCCCACATTCACTGCACTCATAAGGCCTTTCTCCAGTGTGAACTCTTTGATGTGCAAGACAACTGGATTTATGGGCAAAAGATTTTCCACATTGGCTGCATTGATAAAGTTTTTCTCCAGTGTGAACTCTCTGATGTTCAATTAAGTTGAACTTTTGGGTGAAAGATTTATTACATTGCTTGCATTCATAAGCATTTTCACCACTGTGGATTTTCCTATGGGCAGTGAGGTTCTTCCTTCGGCTAAAGGATTTCCCACATTCATTGCAGTCATAAAGCCTTGCTGCACAGCGAACTCTGATGGGCAAGGAAACGGAATCTGTGGCTAAAAAATTTTCCACATTGGCTGCATTCATAAGGCCCTTCCTCAGTGTGAACTTTCTGGTGAATAAGGTTAAGTTTTTGGGTGCTGGCTTTCCTATGTTTGCTGAACTCACAAAACCCTTCACTAGTGAGGACTCCCTCATCCTCAACAAGTATGTCTATGTGGCTGGAGACTATCTTGCCTTCTTTCCAGCTCTGATGACTTTTTCCACTGTGAAAAACAGCTTCACACTCCTTATTGTTGTTTTGTTTCTTCCTGGTACTAGTTTCCTGTTGCTGAAGTTCCATGCTGGCCACAAAGTTGTTCGCTATCTCCATTTTGGGAGAGAGATTTTCTCTTCCATGCATCATGCAGCTCTTCAAAAATGTGGGGCTCCCCATACCAAACTGGAAGGATTTCTGTTCAATGTGCTGCATCTGGTGCTGTTGAATGTTTGCAGTGAAAAAGAATTGTTTCCCACATGTCCCACATGTGTATGCTTTCTGTCCACTTTTATTAATATTTCTTTGCTCTTCAGTCAAATGTGAAATGTCTCTCAAAACTGGGGTACATGTCTTACAGGACTGGACATTCTCAGAAGATGAACCTACCCTGGGAGTGCTAATTTGTGACACTCCTTCTGCAGATTCGCTCTGTTCAGAAGGTGTATCTCCATCCTGGGTTCCACACCAAAAACCTGAAAACACAGAAGTGATGGTGAAGTTCTTGTTCACTTTATTGGAGGGAATGACACACAATTGTACATGAGACATGAAAGAAGCAGTCCATAGAATTGTGTTCAGGATATGGAGTCGGAGTCAAACTGAGGAATCAATGAGTCAACCTCACGTCAATCCCCCCTAAAGCAGGTAACCTCCCTCTCATTCCCAGTTAAAAAAAAAAAAAAGACTGCTGCCACATCCTGCCCGCTGTCTGTGGGCCATGGTAGGTGTATCTCTTCAGGACCTTGCTTTGGGTAAGATCCCCTGTCCATTAAACCACTGTTGTCTCTGGGCTCTTTGGTCTTGAAGCTGGGCAACTGTAAGGTTTTTCAATCTGTGTGTGCACTCAGTTGCTTCAGTCGTGTCTGACTCTTTGCAACCCTATGAACTGTAGCCTGCCAGGCTCCTCTGCCCATGGAATTTTCCAGGAAAGAATACCGGAGTGAGTTGCCACTCCCTTCTCCAGGAGATCTTCCCAACCCAGGGATCAAACCCGGGTCTTCTCCATTGGTAGGCAGATTCTTTACAGTCTGAGCCACCAGGGAAGCCCTATTCTTCAATATACACTGCAATTTCAAATGAATGAAATATGAAAATGGTGACTGTTAATAAAGGTGTACCTCAATATACAAACTTGTGAAAAAGAAAGTGAAAAGTCTCAGGAACAAAAACAAAGTTTGGGGCATTCCTGATGGCCCAGTGGTTAAGAATCCACCTTGCAGGAATTCAGGCGGCTTGAGCATCGTGCGTTATTTGAATTCCTGGGTTTTCGCAGGTAAAATATGGCTAAAAGTTTATGGAGTAAGTGAAAAGGAAGATGCGTGCTGAAAAGAGAAAAAAGAATGCCCCAAAGGAGCTCAGCAGACTTAAAAGTATTCTTAAAATAGATGGTGATGTTTTAATGAAAGACGTTCAAGAGATAGCAACTATGGTGGAACCCAAACATTGTCAAGAGAAAACGCAGTGTGTGGTGAAGGATGAAACAGATGACATGAAAATGGAGACTGATATTAAGAGAAACAAAAAGACTCTTCTAGACCAGCATGGGCAGTACCCCATATGGATGAACCAGAGGCAAAGGAAAAGGCTGAAAGCAAAGCGAGAGAGAAAAGGGAAAAAGCAAAGTAAAAGCCACGAAGGCAGCAAAGGGTTTGACCTGGTAGACTCTAAAAACTTGAAAAATGCAACATGAGACAAATCTTTGATTAGAATGTATACATGGGTTTCAGCTTCCACCAAATGAAAAGTTTATTTCCATTTTTTAACTTGGCCTTTTTCTTCAAGCCCAACATAACTCCTCAAATTTGGTAACTTGAATAAAATATTTTATTTGAAAACAAAACAAAACAACAAAAAAAAAGAATCCACCTTGCAATACATGGAACACTCATTTGATCCCTGGTCTGAGAAGATGCTACATGCCCACACTCTACAGACTGCAACCCACAAGTACTGAAGCCCTTGAGCCCTACAGCCTGTGCTTGGCAACAAGAGAGCCACCATGAGAAGCCCTCACGCTGCAACGAAGAGTAGACCCTGCTCTTCTCCTAGAGAAAGACCATGTGCAACGACAATGACCAGCCAAAAAATTAATAAAGAAATCTTAAAAAGAAAAACACAAAGCTTGCACCATGGCGTAGTTTTTGTTTTTAAATTTTTATTGGAGTATAGTTGATTTATAAGTTATACATATATACATTTTTTATATTTTCATACAGGTTATTACAGAGTACTGAATAAAGTTCCCTGTGCTACACAAGGAGTTCTTATTAGCTATCTGTTTTATATTTAACACTGTGTATATGTTAATCCCAATCTCCCAATTTCTCCCCTGCTTCCCACCCTGGTAACCATAAACATGTTTTCTACATCATGACTATTTCTGCTTTGTAAATAAGTTCATCTGTACCAAGGCCTCACATATAATTGGTATCATATACTTGTCTTTCTCTGACTTACTTCACTCAATATGACAACGCATCATGCTGCCAAGGGCATTATTTCATTATTCTTAATGGCTGAGTAATATTCCATTATATGTATACCACATGTTCTTTATCTACTCTTCTGTCGATGGACATTTAGGTTGCTCCCATGTCCTGGCTATTGTAAATAGCTCTGTAATGAACAATGGGAATGGGGTGCAAGTATCTTTTCGAATTATGGTTTTCTCTGTAATACATGCTGAGGAGTGGGGTTAGTGGGTCATAGGGTGGTTGTAAACATAGTTCTTTAAAGACCCCATGCTGCTCCTCATTATGGTTATACCAGTGTACATTGCCACCAACAGAGCAGGAGGGCTCCTGCAGCATGGTTTTACTTTCTGCACAGGGCTGCACCCCTCAACTAGACATACATATTCAGATACAAGTTGTTTTTTTTTTTTCTCATAAAAGTAGAGTCATACTTGGTATACAGATATGTATGCGTATGCGTGTGTGTAAGACATCTATGTACTTCATTTATCAAGCTGCCTTCTTCCTTTAGGGCCTGCTTATTGTCCCTTGTCTGTATGCTCCACACGGTCTGGCTCTGGGCCACCACTGGCACCTCGGTCCCTGCAGGGTCCCTCCTCCAGGGCAAAGAAACTGCCTGCAGGTCCCCAGGGAACTCTCTGTGCAAGTCAGGCCCCTTTCTGTCCTTCTCCAAGCTGTCTCTGCCTCAGGACAGAGATCAAGTGCCTGAAGGTGAGGAGAGGGGAGAGGGGCATGGTTCAAGGCCATGGTGTCCCCAGGAATCCAGGAAGATGAGATCAGGGCCACCTGATTAGGTGGCTTCCTGTCCTGGGGGACCTTCCAGAGGATGCTAGAGTGCAGAGGGCACAGCCCTGAGGCTGGCTCCCCATACTGGGACTCTGGAAGCGGGGAAGTCCCAGGGAGAACTGAGCCCCTCAGAAGTGGGCAAAGCTCCTTTTCTTTCTTGCTCTTCTTGGTGCAGCCTCTGGACCCGATTGGAGGGGTGTATGCAACGCTGTGACCTGGGGGTGCACACTTGGGCGCGAGCCAGGGCCACAGTGGTGAAAATGCAGGGCTCAGCTTAGGGCAAACGCTCTGAATTTTGTGTCTAGGATCCAGTCACTATTCCACAGCCTGAGTGAGGGTGGGGGATACCGCCTATGGGATGAGGGAGGGTTCTCAGTCTAGGGGTCCTTCCTAAATAGCCCTCCTGGGACACCACCAACTCCAGATGTCTCTGGGAGTCTGTGGTGGCCCCATTCCAGACTCTGTACCCCACCTGGCTCACCTCCTTTCTCATCATCCGCTCTGAGAGGGGAGGGGGGCCAGGGAGGAAAAGTCCTCATCAAGCTCCATGTGGAAGAGGGGAGCAGGAAGAGTTTCAGTGGACTAAGCCTTGTAGGGTTCCCCCTACAATCCTTGGGTTCTGGTCTACCTGAAAAGCCCAGACAGGAACCAAGAGGCCCACAGTGACCCCAAACCCCTGTCCAGGTCTTCTCCAATTCAGGGGTGTCTGAAAAAGCAACCCAAGAAGTGGGGAAACCCAAGAAGGAGAAGAGCTGTTGGAAACCAACAGTCAACAGTTACAGAAGCGAACAGATGGAAATCACTTGGGGGACTTCCCTGGTGGTCCAGTGGTTAAGACTCCACACTTCCACTGCAGAGGGCATAGGTTCAATCCCTGGTGAGGGGACTAAGATCCCACATCAGGGCCAAAATATAGAGGGGAAAGAAAGAAAATCACTTGTAAGAGAGTAGAGGTGAGGTGAGGTGAAGTCGCTCAGTCGTGTTTGACTCTTTGCGACCCTATGGACTGTAGCCTACCAGGCTCCTCTGTCCACGGGATTCTCCAGGCAAGAATACTGGAGTGGGTTACCATTTCTTTCTCCAGGGGATCTTCCCGACCCAGGGATCGAACCTGGGTCTCCCGCATTGGAGGCAGACCCTTTCACCTCTGAGCCACCAGGGAAGAGAGTAGAGGGGGTCACAACCCCTTACAGTGTAACTGGTGGGATCGCTGCACTTCCCTGGAAGAATCAACTCACAGGAGGACAGGCTGTGTGCTGCCTGGGTAGGTGTGTGTATTGTAGGGGGTGGGGTGTCTTTCCTAACCCTTTTTCTTGTTGACCTTGTTGAATTCAGGACACAGTACCTGAAAAATTGGCCCCTTGGCATACCGGATAACACAAGCTCAAAGAGGTGAAAAAGACCAGTGAATTAGGGAAGTTCACTCTGACTTACCCCTATTCCTTCCTCCCATCACCCCCACATCTTGCTTCCCTGAAAGTAGACAAATCTCCCAGGTGAAAGGTCCTTCTCTGTACCAGTGGGTACATTCTAACCACTAGAGACAGAGAATTCACACTGGAGAAAACTGT
>NW_011494955.1:947169-962095 GCF_000754665.1 Bison bison bison | reverse complement strand
TTAACATACCTTGTTACTTTTTCACCAATTTACTGCTGCTGCTGCTAAGTCGCTTCAGTCGTGTCCGACTCTGTGCGACCCCATAGACGGCCGCCCACCAGGCTCCCGTCCCTGGGATTCTCCAGGCAAGAACACTGGAGTGGGTTGCCATTTCCTTCTCCAATGCATGAAAGTGAAAAGGGAAAGCGAAGTCGCTCAGTCGTGTCCGACTCTTAGCGACCCCATGGACTGCAGCCCACCAGGCTCCTCCGCCCATGGGATTTTCCAGGCAAGAGTACTGGAGTGGGTTGCCATTGTCTTCTCTGCACCAATTTACTACCTATAGCCAAAACCCCTAGTTTTTGTCATTTTTAAAACAGTTAATTTTTTTGGTCTAAATGTATAAAACAAACCTTGACACTCTTGTCAGTTCTTCAGGTTTTCATTCTCATGTGAAGGCGCTGATGTACATGTAAAAATTCAGTAACATTTATATGCCTTTCTCCTGTTTAATTTTAATTTAATTTAACTTTTAGTTTAATTTTCAGACCTAACCATGTTCTGACGCAACTTCACAATCATTTCTGCCCATTTTCTTTTGTGTAAAACACATTTATACCATTCAACTCAAGCAAAAGGGAAGCTGGGTATTCAGAAAAAGAGAAAACTGGATTGGAGAGCACTTACCCAGTTTCTACTACAATCCCTCACTTTGATCACCACTCATTTATTATTTCACCTACACATTCAGCACTTTCAGCCCTCTTTACTGGGACAACTGTAAACCATCTCCACTTATTAGGTCTCAAGTTAAATGGTAGCCCCTCTGTTCTTAATCTACGCTGAGACAAGTATGTAAACAAAATGATGTTATTTCTCGCCATCCCTTCCTATAGATAGTTACGGAATGGGACACAATGGAACTATGCCTACAGCAGAAAAGAAAATCACAAACAATAATTTCTATATACAGCAACCATGTCAACAAACTTGTCATTCAAAAATGGATGCAACAAAATGACTGGAAGTGAGAAAATTAATACAAAATTAACACATATAAAGGGAAGCTAAGGTTCTACTTAAAGACAGTGGAAAAGGGACTATAATTCCAGTTAAAGAATCACTGATGATAGAAAGGAATGATGATTTGAGAAATACATCTGAATCTTGACACACATGTCATTAACTGTGTAAAGTATGAACAATATTTGCTTAGAGATTTAGAATGAAAGAATTCTTATGCAGAGCTGGAAGAACACATATTCCTATGGAACAAATGAATCAATACTTGATACTCCTTGTAATGTCTAGAAATATTTATAACTGTGCTATAATGTGTTAATTTTTTTAGTTTAATAAACAAACTGAACTTGAAACAACTAATAAAATTTAAAATTGTTTTAATGAGAAGATAAATAACAAGGGGTAGGAAAAGAAATCCACAAAAATAACAAGATATATTTAAATCCAAATATATCAACTATTACAGTAACTGGTTTGAAATAAACATTCAAAGTAGTGGGTAAATACTTTTTGATAGCTGTAAACTTCCTTGGAAAAGGACTTAATTTTCATCAAGTGATGTTCAAGAGCATGTTTTGAATTTCTATTCGAAGAACAACTAATGTTGCACAGGCGACTCAAACACGTACAGCTACAGATGCTACAAATACACACGACCACCCGACAAGTCTTCCTATAAAGTCTCATCTAATCTTGGCAGGCTGAAGGAAAACAAGGCCATGAAAAATTCAACTACCCACATACCTATCACGGGGTCAGAAGCAGGCCTGCCAATTCTGTGTCTCAAAATTTAGATATAATAAACTGAGGTAAGACGGGTAGGATCCAACTGTTATTCCATTTATATATACATTTGAAAACAGTCATTACAAAAGTAGAATATGCTCTTGTATCAGTAACGTTAATGTTGAGAATGAATTAAAACTGGCAGGAGGAAACCATTTTCAGAGGTATACACAAGTATCACAAAGTTAAAATGTACATTGTAAATTATGTGCAGTTTATTGCAAGAACTCCACATTCATTAAATGATTTTTTTAAACAAATACGTAAAACCTATCTCTTTAAAAAATCAGCCTGGGGCTTCCCTGGTGGTCTAGTGGTTAAGAATCTGCTTGCCAATGCAGGAGACGTAAGTTCAATTCCTAGTCTGGTAAGACCCCACACGCCATGGGGAAACTGAGCCCGTGCACGAAGACTGCCGAGCCAGCCCTCTAGACACATGGGCCACAGCTACTGAAGCCCGTGCGCTAGGCCCTGCGAGCTGCAATACCGAAGGCCACGTTCTCCAGAGGCCGCGCTCCAACGAGAGAAGCCACTGCAGTGAGAAGCCTGCACACAGCAGCACGAGTAGCCCCACTGAATGCAGCTGGAGAAAGCCTGTGTGCAAGGAAGGCAGCGCAGACAAAAATACATTTTAAAAATCATTCTACTATGGCTTTATTAGCTACATTCTTAAGTGGCTGTATCTGTCTGGTAGAAAAAAAACACACACAATGGTGGGCTACTGGCAATGCTTCCCAGCTCCAGGTTCAGGGACATTATGTTCGCAATGTGACTATTGGCTACGATGAGAGTACATACACCAGGAAAATTGGCAAACACTACAAATCACGGCTTAATTTACTATATGATTCAATGTCTGGACTTAAGACTGAGGTAGCATATGTTAACAAGGCAGATTTATTTAAACTCTTTATAATGTATGGGGCCATTGTATTACGCATAGTTTAAAAAAAATGAAGAAAACACTCTTTTAGTACTCTAAATTACAATTCCATGCAGAAGTCATTCACATTATTGGTGACTGAATGAAATGTCACAAAAGTCTTTGTTTCCCCAATCCCATACTTGTTAAGGAAAGAGAAAATGGCCAAATCATACAAAATAAAGTACACAAAAGAACAGAAATTTAACCAAACAAGAGATACAGGTGAAAAATAGACACATGGTGGTGGGGGGGGGGGCGGGGCTCAACAGTAATAATTCTGAAGGAAATTAGATTTAAATTCTAATTCTAAGTGAGGCTTTACAGTCTTCATTGGAGGGTTTGGCCTGCATTCAGTCTTAGTTTTTAAGATAGGTAGGTCAAGTGTGGGTTCCAAGATGGGGGAGGGCAAGTTCTTGCTAATTAACAATCACCATTTTAGTGAGTTACATTTTTCTGGAGGGGTGGGAAGAGCAGTGAGGTGATGGGTAAAGGGGTTAGGAAGAGGAGCCTTGGAGACCAGGCCTTGTGAGGGCCACAGAAGACATTCTTAGTCATTCAGTGTCCCTCACACTGTCCAGAATGGTGAGCAGGTAAACCACGTGATGGGGAAACAAGGTCAATGACCCTTTCCAGGCTGCCTGGTTTAGTGCTGCCGTTCCTAAGAATTTACCAACCAGGAGGATGTTTGCAGGAAGGAGGTATACACTGGGAGAGGTAGAGCTTGGAGCCCTGGTAAAGGTGCACGTGTCGGGTGTGGACAGTCCCTGCTCCTAGGGACAGAGAAGCTAGTGGACGTATGCAGTATAGAAGAATCACACATATGAATGGTCTGGCAATAGTGAGCTGTTATGGAAGTCCCTTTACCTCTCTAAGCTAGACACCTCAAACGGCAGTAATGTTGAATGCCACAGAAAAGAAACTACTGTTCATCAGAATGGGACTGGGGTATGAGCAGAGATATTCTGGTGGGGCTGGAGCAGGGCAGAAGTATGAGGATGGATAAGGTATTCCTTTTGTCCTCAAAATCGACAGGGTAGGTGGAAGAGGACTGAGGTGAACAGACTGCCCATGTCCTGAACAAGGCAGCCTGGCACTGAATCCATATCCATGTCCATTGCTGGGAGATCACAAATAGATGACACATAATTTCTATGCTCAGTTTCCTGCCTAGAAAGGGGCCATTTGCTGCACAGTGACTGCACAAGAACTTGCCACGCTGTTACCACCTCAAACTCTGCCCATGTCAGTACCATATATATTTGATATACTCACAAGGCCCCATACAGCATGAAACTTTCAGATGTTGAAACAAGTGGAATTTGTCGGTGAAAGATTTATCACATTCCTCCACTCAAAGGCTTTTCTCCAGTGAGGATTTTCCCGTGGATATGCAGAAAATGTCTCTGGCTAAAGGATTACCCAGATTTACTTCATGCAAAAGTCCTTTCAATAGTGTGATCTCTCTGATGATGACGAAGGCCTGACCTATCATTAAAGGATTTTCCACATTCACTGCACTCAGAAGGCTTTTCTCCAACGTGAACCCTCTGATGATGGCGAAGGCTTGACCTAGCAGGAAAAGATTTCCCACATTTACTACAGTCATATGGATTTTCTCCACTGTGAACATTCCTATGGGCACTGAGTTGTTCGTTTCGGCTAAAGAATTTCCCACATTCACTGCACTCCAAAGGTCTTTTTCCACTGTGTATTCTCTGATGATTACAAAGGATCCACTTACTGGTAAAAGATTTCCCACATTCAGTGCACTCAAAAGGCCTTTCTCCAGTGTGAACTTTCAGATGAGAATAGAGGGCAGACCTAGTAATAAAAGATTTCCCACATTCATTGCATTTATAAGGCCTTTCCCCACTATGAACTCTCTGATGTACAGACAAACTAGATTTGCTGACAAGAAACTTTCCACATTGGTTGCACTGATAAGGCTTTTCTCCAGTGTGAACTCTCTGATGTTCAATCAATTTGCCCTTTCGGGTAAAAGATTTATCACATTCCTTGCACGCAAAAGGCTTTTCTCCAGTGTGGATTTTTCTACGGGCAACGAGGTATTTCCTTCGGCTAAAGGATTTCCCACATTCAGTACAATCATAAAACGTTCCTCCACAGTTAAATCTCTGATATGCAGGGAAACCGGACTTGAGGGTAAAATATTTTCCACAATGGCTGCATTCCAAAGGCCCTTCCCCAGTGTGCACTTTCTGGTGCTGAGTAAATATTTTCCACAATGGCTGCATTCCAAAGGCCCTTCCCCAGTGTGCACTTTCTGGTGCTGAGTGACACTATTTCTTTGGGTGCTGGCATTCCTAACTCTGTTGGACTCACAAGACTCTTCAGTAGTGAGAATTCTCTCATCCTGAACAAGTATGTCTGTGTGGTTGCAAGCCATCTTGCCTTCTCCCCAGTTCTGATCGCTTTTGTCACTGTGAAAAATAGCTTCACACTCCTTACTGTTGTTCAGTTTCTTCCTGGTATTACTGGCCTGTGGCTTAACCATGTTAAACCTTACCACGTTGGCCTTGAACTCATTCACAATCTCCATGTTGGTAGAGAGATTCCATGCTGCATGGATTGTCCAGCTTTTCAAAAATGAGGATCTCACCATATCATACTGAAAGGGTTTCTCTAATGTATTGCTTCTGGTGCTGTTGAATGTTTGCAGGAAAATAGAATTCTTTCCCACATGCCCTACATGAGTAGGCTTTCTGCGTCCTATTTGTTCCTTCCTCTTCAGCCAAATGCAAAATGCCTCTCAAGACTGGGACAGATATCTTACAGGGCTGGGCCTTTTCAGGGGACAAAATGGCCCTTGGGGTCCTAATCTGTGAGACTCCTTCTGCAGATTCGCTCTGTTCAGAAGGTGTCTTTTCATTCTGGACTCCACGCCAAGAACCTGAAAACAAACAAGTGATGGTGAAGTTCTGGTTAACTTTCTTGAAGGGAATGAAGGGAAGTCTTGTAGTCTGTCCGATTCTTTGCGACCCCACGGACTGTAACCTATCAGGCTACTCTGACCATGGGATTTTCCAGGCAAGATTGCTGGAGTGGGTTGCCATTTCCTTCTCCAGGGGATCTTCCTGACCCAGGGATCGAACCCAGGTCTCCTGCACTGCAGGCAGACGCTTTACCATCTGAGCCATCAGGGAAGCCCTGAAGGGAATGACACCATCACACTTGTACATCTGCCACATGAAAGAAGCAGTCCACACAATCATGTTCAGGACATGATATTGGAGTCAAATTGAGAAAGCAGCTGTTCTCATCAAGCACAGGACGTAAGGACTAGATGTGACCCAAGGTGAAAGGCGTGCTCTACAATTCACTCCTCTGTTAATGGCTTTTTCCAAGACCATATCTGCCACTGGCTGGGGACACTGTGCAGAAGTATGCTGAACATGAGTGCCCCAGAAAACCTGGCTGCAAGTGGCTGGTGTTCAAGAAACAGTAAACATACATGCATGTTTAAGGACATAAAAAATGTTGTCAATAAGTACAAGGAAAACAAGTGTGAAGCCCACATGAGATAAGTGGTTTATAGAGGAGAGAGACAATGAAACCCAGGCTAGAGTCAGACTAAAAATGGGAAGTAGCATAAACGACAAGTTGGCAGAATGTCAGGAATAGAGAAAGACAAGAGAAGTCATTTGTAGCCACTACAACACTAGTCAAAGGATGGAAGTCATATCTTCCTGGTATGACTTGAACACAGACCTGATATCAAGCCCTTTCCCACTTGCCATTCATCTTGGTCAGAGAATCTCCAAGCTCTTTTGCTGAGACTAGAGTCATGTTCATCCTGTGAAGCCCAAAGGACTCTCATTCCCAGTTGAATAACAACATGGGTTACAAATGATACACGTCCTAACTGCAATCTAGTTAACTACAACCACTATGCTGTACATTACATCCTCAGGATTTATACACTTTAAAAGTAGAAGTCTGTAACTTCCAACACCCTTCAGACATTTCACCTACCCTAACTTCCTCATTCTGGCAATCGCTAATCCTTTGTCTATATCAGAGTTTGGTGTTATTGTTTAAAGATTCATTGTATATATATAATCGCATACTACAGATAAACACAGAAGAACATGGATTACAAAAGACTGGGTCCCCTCGTACATGGCTGTTTTTCAATAAATTTACACGGCATTACACTATCTGTAGTTAGATGAATCTACAGGTGTGAAAATTTCAGAATCAGTGGTGTGACTACAGAACTGCAGCACTCGCAGATATCAGTGTGAGCACGCATGCTGGGACCAAAGCTCTGAGGAAACAGGAAGAACCGTACTTGTCTTTCTCTGACCTATTTCACTCCGCATTACGCCCTCAAGGCCCTTCTATGTGGTTGCAAATGGCAAGACTGCCTTCGTTTCCATCTCTTGGATAGGGTAAAATAATGCCACAACAAACGTGGAGCACAGGTATCTTTTTGATGGGATGATTTCACTCCCTCGGATAAATACAGAGTTGGAATTGCTGGATCATACTGTAGTTCCTTAGTTAGTATTGTAGGGATTCTCCATGCTCTATTCTACAGTGTCTGCAACAGCGTACATTTACCCCAAGTGTGACCCCTTAGGTCACATCTTCCTCAGCATTATTTCTTGTCTTTTCCTAACAGACATTATAACAGGTGTGAGGTGGTATCTCAATGCCATTTTAATTTTGCATTTTCCAGGCCATTAGTGACATTGAGCTTTTTTTATGTACAAGGTTTTCATTTGCATGTCTTATTTGGAGAAATGTCTTCTCAGCTCTAACAGATACTAGCTTGTTTGAACTGGTCCATAGCAGTGAAAGCCCAGAATCCTATCCACTAGGCAACCACAGAACTTCAGTAAGGATATTTAAAAATTATGAGGTAGGAATTCCCTGGTGTTTCAGGGCCAGGACCCTGCACTTTCACTGCCAGGGACCCAGGTTCAATGCCTGGTCAGGGACTAAGATCCCGCAAAACTGACAGAGTGGGGGGGAAATTATGTATATATACATACATATATGTATATATACGTAAACTACCCACGAAGCCATATAGCATTATATGGGAGGAGTCTTAAATCATTTCTAAACATATAATCAAATTTTATCATAACTAAATTAAAAAAAAAAGAAGAAGCAAATAGGGCTGATAAGCTAATAAAGGTGAGAAAATAAAATCATACAAAATGCTCAATTAACACCACAGAAAGAAAGAGTGGTAGAGTAACAAATGAACAAAGAACAAGGGCAGGGCTTCCCCGGTGGCTCAGGGGTAAAGATTCCGCCTGCCAATGCAGAAGACTTGGGTTCAATCCTTGGTCTGGGAAGCTGCCACATGGGGTGAGGCAACTAAGCCTGTGAGTCACAACTAGTGAGCCTGTGCTCTAGAGCCCAGGATCTGCACCTACTGAAGCACAAATGTTCTAAAGCCTGTGCTCCTCGACAAGAGACGCCACCACAGTGAGAAGCCCAAGCACCTCAACTAGAGTAACTCCACTTGCCGCAACTAGAGTGACGTATGTACATCAGTAAAGACCCAGCAAAATAAACAAATAGCCAACCAGATTTCACCTAAGCAAGGCTATCATGAATAAAGAAAATGACACAGTGACAAAGGAGTCAACTTCTGCAAAGCATCAATTGACAGGATATATGGACTTCTATAGACTACCAGTCTACTCCATCTAAGAGCAGAATAGTCTTAAGTGAAAGAAAGTGAAGTCGCTCAGTCGTGTCCGACTGTTTGCGACCCCATGGACGGTAGCCTACAAGGCTCCTCCCTCCATGGGATTCTCCAGGCAAGAGTACTGGAGAGGGTTGCCATTTCCTTCTCCAGGGGATCTTCCTGACCCAGGGATCGAACCCAGGTCTCCTGAATTCCAGGCAGATGCTTTAACCTCTGAGCCACCAGGGAAGCTCAATCTGACATGAAACATTCACAAGACAGAGCACATCACAGGCCAGAAAACACACCCTAGTAAATTTCAAACAACAGAAATCATACAATGTCTGTTCTCAGAGCATAGTGAAATTACACTAGAACCAATAACAAAAAGATAGTTGGAAAATCACGCAGTACTGAGAAATTAATCAAAATAAAACATGGGTCAAAGAAGAAACATCAAGGTTAATTTTTAAGTATTTTGAAATAAACACACTTCTTGAAATATGTGTATGCAGTGAAGGCAGTGTTTTAGGGCAATATATAGCATCGAATGCATGTATTAGAAAAGAAAAAAGGTCTAATAGCAGTCATCTTAGGAAACTAGAAAAGGAGAAAATTAAATCCAAAGGAAGAAGAAAAGAAATAACTTTAAAAATCGACAAAGAAAAACCAAAAAAGTCAAAGCTGGTTCCTTAAAATGGACATTAAAGGATAATAATGAAATAAACGGGAATCTCCAAGATCATAAATGTGATAACCTAAATGAAATCGTCAGTTTCTTGAAAAATACAGTCTACCAAAACCCACAGAAGTACGTATATTCTAAATATGTATACATCCGTTAAAGTAGCTGAATCAATAAGGAATAACCTTCCAAAACAGAATTCCACTGGCCCAGATTGGTTAACTGATGAAATACGACAAACACTTCAGGAAGATACACAATTCTCTACAATGGCTTTCAGAAGACAGAAACAGAAGGACTGCTCCTAACTAATTCTGTGAGGCCAACATTAACACCAAACCAAAGACACGAAGAATAAAGTGTACACCAATATCTCTCACGAACACAGATGCAAAAATACAAAGTATCACTGAATTGACTCAAAAACTACATAAAAAGAATTATACACCATGACCAAGTGGGGTTAAGGAATGGTATGTAAGACGTATTTCATACATTATTACGCTAACTACAGCACACTAATAACATAAAGACAGATATATACTCCAGTGAAACACAACAGAGACTTGAGATCCTATATATCAACCCTCATAACGTGTGATCCAATAATTACTGACAAGACCAACACCATTCAATGAGGACAGTTTTTTCAACAAATAGGTTGTTAGGTACTTCCCTGGTGGCTCAGACAGTAAAGAGTCTGCCTACAATGAGGGAGACCCGGGTTCAATCCCTGGGTCGGGAAGATCTCCTGGAGAAGGAAATGGCAACCCACTCCAGTATTTTTGCCTGGAAAATCCCGTGGACAGAGAAGCCTGGTAGGCTACAGTCCTTGGGGTCGCAAAGAGTAGGACACGATTGAGCGACTTCACTTTCACTTTCTTTTCAACAAATAGAGTTGTTAAAACTGGATACCCACGTGTACAAGAATGAAGTTAGTGTCTTACTTAATACCATACGGGCTTCCCTGGTAGCTCAGTTGGTAAAGAATCTGCCCGTAATGTAGGAGATCCCGGTTCGACTCCTGGGTCGGGAGGATCCCCTGGAGAAGGGATAGACTACCCACTCCAGTATTCTTGGGCTTCCCTGGTGGCTCAGTCGGTAAGAACTGGGTTCGATACCTGGGCTGGGAAGATCCCCTAGAGAAGGGAATGGCTGGCTACCCACTCCAGTCTGGTCTGGAGAATTCCATGGACAGAGGAGCCTGGCAGGTGACAGTTCATGAGGTCGCTAAAATTACAAAATTCTGAGGTGGGACAAAAAAAGGGAAAACTCTCAAAATGTTGGATTCAGCCATGATTCCTTGCCTATGACAATAAAGGAAAAATCAACAAAAGAAAAAGTAGTCAAGCTGGGCTTCAAAGCAGTGAATAATTTCCATTTTATACGTTAACTTGTATCATGTGCCTGTGTGCCAAGTCGCTTCAGCCATGTCTGACTTCATGTGACCCTATGGACTGTAGCCTGCCAAGCTCCTCTGTCCATGAAATTCTCCAGGAAAGAATACCAGATTGGGTTGCTATGCCCTCCTCCAGGGGATCTTTCTGACTCAGGTATATGTCTCCTGTGGCTCCTGCATTGCAGGCGGATTCTTTACTATTGTGTGTGTGTTTGTGTGTGTTAGTTGCTCAGTCATGTCCAACTTTTTGCGACCCCATGGACTGTAGCCCACCAGGCTCCTTTGTCCATGGGATTCTCCAGGCAAGAATACTAGAGTGGGTTGACATTTCCTTCTCCACTTTACACTGAGCCACCAGGAAAGCCCAACTTATATTACATAATGTGTCAACTGTACCTCAAGAAAGCTGGAACAAAACCAAAAAAACTGAAAAACTTGTACATTAACAGACACTATAAACATCACAGAAAAAATCGGGAGAAAACATTTCAAAAACATGTATACCAAAAAGAATGCATGTTGTAGAACACATGTTGTAGAATAGCAGTCTGCTGCTGCTAAGTCGCTTCAGTCGTGTCCGACTCTGTGCGACGCCATAGACGGCAGCCCACCAGGCTCCCCCGTCCCTGGGATTCTCCAGGCAAGAACACTGGAGTGGGTTGCCATTTCCTTCTCCAATGCATGAAAGTGAAAAGTGAAAGTGAAGTCGCTCAGTCATGTCTGACTCTTAGTGACCCCATGGACTGCAGCCTATCAGGCTCCTCCGCCCATGGGATTTTCCAGGCAAGAGTACTGGAGTGGGGTGCCATTGCCTTCTCCAAGAATAGTAGTCTACAACAACCAAAATTAAAAAAAAAAAAAAAAAAACCCTGATTAAGAAATGGAAAAAGGAGTTGAATAGATATTTTTCTAAAGATAAACAAATGGCCAGTAAACACACTGTTAGGGGAAAAAAATCAAAAAAGTTACACAAAATAGCAAATGCCAGTGCAGATATAGAGAAATCAGAACCTTGAGAAAGTTTTGCATAAACATCTCAAGGTCTGTTTCAGTACTGACCACGTCAGTGACCACAGTGTGTTGTTTAGTCAGCAACAAAAACATGTCAGGTACAGGAATGGAGCAAAACATGCACACCACGCATTTAAACAGATACTCAAACAAGGAGAGGGGAAGCAAGGAGGGATCGATCAGTTGGACAGCAAAACTACTAACCCTGACAGTCTCCCAAGGAAACAGAAATAAAGGCAAAACTAAACAAATGGGACCTAATCAAACTTACAAGCATTTATCTGCACAACAAAGGACACCCAAAACAAAATGAAGAGAACATACTAACTGGAAGCAAATACCTGGGAATGATGCAATTGATAAGGGCTTAATTTCCAAGGTATATAAACAGCAACACAACTCAGTGACAAACAACAACCAACGCACTGGGAAAAAGGGCAGAAGACCGAAACAGGCTTTTGTCCAAAGAACACACACAGATGGCCAATACAGACATGAAACGACGCTCGATCATTGCTAATTCTCGGTGAAATGCAAATCAAAACTACAACTAGGTACCGCCGAAAAACTGTCAGAATGGCTAAAATTAAAAAGTCTACAATTAACAAATGTTGATGATGGTGTGGAGAAAAGGGAAGTCTCTTACACTGTTTGTAGGAATGTAAATTAATGCAGCCATTATGGAAAAATGTATGGAGGTTCCTCAAAAAACTAGTTGTCATATAATCCAGCAATTCCACTTCTGGTAATACACCCAGAACAAACTATAATTTGAAAAGATACATTCACCCAAATGTTCATAGCAGCCCTATTCACATTAGCCAAGACATGGAAATAACCTAAATATCCTAAGACACGGAAATAACCTGAGGTAAGACATGGAAATAACTTAAGATATATGGATAAAAATGAGGTACATATACACAACATAATATTAGTGAGCCATAAAAAAAGAAATAATGGCATTTGCAGCATCATGCATGGACCTAGACATTATCATTCTAAAAGTGAAATGAGTAAGAAGTAAAAACAAAAATACCATATGGTATCATTTATATGTGGACTCTAAAATATGACAAAGGAACACATCTAGGAAACAGACTTACAGACAGAGAACAGACTTGTGATTTCCAAGCAGGAGGCAGGTGGGTGAGGGAAGTATTGGGAGTTCGAGATTAGCAGATGCAAAGTAGTACATACAGGATGGATAAAGCACAAGGTCCTACTCTATAACACAGGAACTGTAATCAATATCTTGTGATATACCATAAGGGAAAGGAAAAAGAATACACATATAGGTATGTATGTGTGTGTAACTGAGCCACTTCCCTGTACAGGAGAATTTAACACAAATTAAAGATTGTATTGAACACAATCTTGCAATCAACTTAAAAATAACAAAGACTACTGACCTTGAATCCTTAGCAGCAACTTTGGACCCAACAGTGTTGGGATGTACTCTGCCTCTGCCATAATAATCTCAACACATAACCAACAATTTAGCAAGAAAGTAGTGGGGACTCCCTGGTGGTCCAGCAGTCCGAATCCGTCTTGCATACAGGGCACATGGGTTGAATTCCGGGTCTGGGGACTAGCTCCCACAGTGAAGGGCAAGTAAGCCCGAGAGCTCTGGAGTCCGAACACGCCGAAATTAGAAGACTGCATGCCTCAAGGAAAGAACCTCCTTGCAACAACAAATATACCACCTGCCACAACTAAGACCCAAGGAAGAAGCCGCCAAATAAAGAAATAAATTGAAAACAGAGTCCACTGTCCAGTTGTCACAAGGACAGAGCTGTCCCTGGGAAAAAGGAGAAAGGCAGAGCCTAGCTCAGAGGAGGGAGGTGAGTGTGCAGGCCTTACCCAGCATGCACACAAGTGCAAAGTTCTCCAGCATGACATCAAGGTACAGGTGTATCTGAACCTCATCAAGAAGACACCATTCCTCCCAGGAGAAGTACACAGCCACATCCACAAAGGTCACCCTACCCTGGTATAACATGGACAAATAAAACCATCAACAGTCTCATTCTTGAAAACCCACCATTCATCTTCCCACACATCTCCCCCACTGCCCAGTCAGATGGAGCATCCAAAGACCTGGGTGCAAGAACCTTCCTCCTTTGACCTGAACCTTCAGAAAACATAGGCAGTCATTTGAAGCTGACATCCTGCTCTTTGCTGTTGTTCACCCACACCAGAAAACGATGAGACCTGCATTGACCTAAACCAGCTCAGACTCACCTCAAAGCCCTTCCATGTACTGGTACCAATTCAAGAAGAAACTTCCACACCGTCTCCAGAGAACCAGTCTGCTCTCATGATCCCGAGAATATAGTTCTCCAAAGTCCCCAAACCCAAGAGTGGCAGAATAGCAGGTGAAGAGCCCCTTAAAGGCACCTCAAATGCAGAGAATGTGTGTGTGTGTCTGTGTGTGTGTGTGTGTGTGTGTGGCGGGGTGGGGGGGGCGGTGTTTAGAGTAAGTGAGGGACTGGGAAAAGCTCCACTTACCAAAAGTGCTTCTGCAGCCCTAGCAATCTGTGAAACTGGCCCGCCAAGGAGGAAAGTGACCCTGGAGGTGATCCAGCGGCTCAGGCGTTCCCTGGCCCTCTGGCCGTACCAGAGCCAGGTGGCTGGCTAACGTCTCCTCCGTGACATTGTCCCCAGTGATTCCCCGTTTCACAGCTGTGCCCAAGGAAAACCCACGACTTCGCTCCGCCTCAAAGTCCTTATCTCTCCCTACACTCCGTTCTTCCAGTCAACGGGTTTCAGAGAGTATTTAAAAGCCTGACCCAGACCGTGTCCTTCCGGTGCTCAAAACTCTCCACCACGGCCAGGGCCCTAAGAAAAAACGTACCAACTCTCATCTACCACTTCAGGTGCAGCATGGCCTCAATCCTCGTCCCCCACAGAAACAGGATGGACTCCAGGCTCCCCAATGTTCCCACTTCGGTTGCATTTCCAAGTCTCACTCACACCTCATAACACTGGTCATCAGAAATAGGGACACCGCTCCTGACGGCCTCACTGCCTCTCACTCGGGGAGTTCATATTCGGGTGGGGAATCGGCCAGGGAAGAAGCCGGAGCACGCGGCCTTTACCTCAGCTGGTTCCCTCAGCGCAGCAGGAGACGTTTCAAGGACTCATTTGGATTCCGCCGGGTTATTCCCCGAAGCCGGCGGCGTGCCAGACCCTAAGACCCGCTACTGTCCAGTGAGCACAGAGCCTCCGCTTCCTTCTTGGCCCTTCACCTTGCTCCCAACACCAGACACCAGGACTTCTGACCGGCCACAGACTCTACAGCAATCAAAACGTCCGCCGGGAATACACCCGAAGTCCCACTAGCGGATGTTCGATCTCCAGGGAACGCCCCGCTTCTGCACGTTCCTTGGATGACCGTAGCCTTAGCGCAAGGTCTTCTGGGTAATGTAGGGCCGAGGCCTCAAGCAA
>NW_011494955.1:919331-947069 GCF_000754665.1 Bison bison bison | reverse complement strand
CCCACCCCACACACAGGAAAACTGGGAAGAAAAGCGAAACCGCTAGGGGAGGATCGCCGAAATCCTACCTGTTGTGGGGAGGGGTTTCATCCTTCTTAGGTGGGCGGAGGATCCAATGAGGGAGGAAGGGCTTAAGAGAATTTGTCTTGAGTGCTTCTGATCACTGAGGTGTTTCCACAGGGTCTCAGGTTACTTCCCCAGTGGCTCAGTGGTTAAAAAATGCAGAAGTTGTAGGAGACTCAGGTTCGATCCCTGGGTCCGGAAGACACCCTGGAGAAGGGAATGGCTCCCCACTCCAGTATTCTTGTCTGGAGAATCCCATAGACAGAGGAGCCTGGAGGGCTACAGTCCACAGGGTCACAGAGAGTCGGACAGGACTGAAGCGACTCAGCATACATACACCAGACTCCTTAAAGCCAACTCAAGCCGACATCCAGCAGGAACTGGAAGCAAATAAACATTATCCTGTTTCTGTTGAAAGCCATGCAGCCTTAAGTGTTATTTTACGGAATTCCCTGGTGGTTCAATGTTTAGCAATTGGTGTGTTCTCAGCCATGGGTCTGGGTTCAACCGCTGGTCCAAACGAAGATCCACCAAGAGCCTGTGTGCCGCCGGGGGAGAACGTCATTTTGTTAGCTTTGGTCAGGACACTAAAAATGTCCGACAGGTCCCCTCAGGGAGCAAGCGAGGGAAACTGTTGCTCGTTTTTCTCACTGATCTGAAGAAAACAAGAAACACTGATGTATAATCAGGCCACCCAAACGAGCTCTCTGAACATCCCTCGGCCCAGTTAGTCTTATTCAACTAGTCCCTCCTCACGTGAAGGACCTTCCCGCTCAATGCTAAGCCCTAATCAGTAATGACCACCCTCTTGACATGGCCCGTGTGTGATTGTTCTAATCTTTGGATAATAACTTGACGTTGACAGTGTAACAAGGAGGCTGTGAACGGCATACTCCTCTGCTGGTTTCTCGAACTCATGAACCAGTTGCGTCACAATCCTCTCCAAACCCGGTAATCTCTGGAGTAAAACACTGCTACCACATCCTGCTTGCTATGTCTGGACCACAGGGCTGTCTCTCCTGGACCTTGCTTTGGCTGAGTTAAGACCCCCAAACCATTCAACCATTGATGTCTCCAGGCCCTTTCTTTGGTCTTTGGGATGCGCAATTATATTATCTTGCCCCTAGGACTAGACCACCTGGTCTCTCAGAGCTGATCAGCATCGCCAGCCTCCGCACTCGCACCCTGCTGTGGCACCACTGGGCAGGGAGGAGGCGGGGCCAGGGGGGTCTCTCTGCGGGTATGCTGGGGTGGGGACTGCCCCAGGTGCAGCAACATGCTGGGTCATGGAATTTGCGGAGCGAGAGCACTTCTCTATGGCTGGGGTGTCTAGTGAGCCTGCTCATCGGACAGCAGCAGCTGCTGAAGCAGACCTCATTCTGCATGGCTTCCCGGCCAGGAGGGAACACACTCACTCCTACTAAACAGAGTCCAGGCTCCTCCAACCTATCCCACTGTGTCTCCAACAGTCAAGGAGGCTTGCCGCCACCACTGGAGCACCAGGGGAGGCGTGAGGGTGTTAGATGGAGGAGACAGAAAGGTCACAGAGAGGAATGGGGTTGGAGGAGTGTGAGGTGGTAAGGTAGTAGGATGCAAATGTCAGTCATGCACGAAACGGACCACTTCTAGTGAGGAACAGGCACAGCGAGCGACTGTCTGCTACTTGTGATCCCCCAGCAACGGAAGAGAATCTGGGAATCCATGCCAGGTTACCCGGTTCAGGCCATAGGGAGTCTGATCACTGCATTCCTTGTCCTATCCAATCCACTCTGGAACTCAAAGAACATCTTGGGCATCCTGACACCCTCTGTCTCCCTCCCCAAAAGAGCCCTAGTCATACCACAACCCCATGCTGATGGACATCCCTTTCTTTTCACTGGGAACAAATATTGATGGCTGTCATGTGAATGACCCCATTTATCTACCTGAACTGCCCTGTGCTCAGAATTTATTGTTCTTCCAATTTGTGGAGAGAGGGGTCTGCACCTTAGGTTAAGGAGTTCCCACAAGGGCACCCAGATGCCAGCCTCTGATGAGGGCGTCCTCTACACTGCACAGGTGTACTGCTTCTCTTCTGCACTTCCCTGCGTGGACTCCATCAGCTGTGGCACAGCCATGAACTACCCACACCGCTGTCTGCATCTCCACCAGGGACTCCAGCTCCACGGCACCCAGTTTGCATTTCATAGCAGACACCTTCCCTTTTCTGAAGTTGTTCAAAGGGACAGCAGCAACAAACATGCTCGCCCCACACTGTCTTCAGTGTCCCTGGAGACACGACACTGCCCACAACCATATGCCGCCCATCTTTCTCATGAACCTAATTCAAGATGTGCTTGTGTCCACTCTCCTGGTGACTATCCCGAGTGTTTTGAGTGACCCTGAAGGACTAGGAGTCACCACTGTGGCTCTCTCCCTATCTCCAAAACTCTTCTTCCTAATGCCCTCACCCATCACCCCACTGCTCCTCCTACCCAGTAGAAAAACATAACTCTACAAATGATTATTAATTAGGAATATAACCAGCAGGAAAGTGCCAACATCTTTCTGGGGACCCATCCTTGACAAACTTTAGTCCAAATGCTAAGGGCTGAAGAATGATGCCTCCCATAATGCCTGTAAAACCCAACCCCAAGTTCTTGTGAAACAAAGCTGCTCACAGGTGTGAATCTTCACCTGTATAACACTTGTGACCCAGTCCTTCAACTAAACACCATCAGTGCATCATCAAAATTGCAGTGATGTGGGAGAGCTTGTTCTTTGCAAGCCTGTCTGCACTCACCTTATCTATCACACGGGATCCACAAGAACTGTGTGAGTGTGTGTGGCCCACACACCACAATGTGGCGCATCTGTATCACATGGCTGGCCCCCAAATCTCCTTGGAGTGTTTGTGAATTCTGTACCCACACCTGCTGTGTGGGGTCAGCATGTCCCACTGTATTTCCCCAGCAAGGCCTCCCTTCTGTCACACATCCGTTGTGCTATGGCACATGAGTTAGCAGATCAAGGCTGCATCGAGGGGTGCGAGCATTCCAACTCAGCCACACTGTATCCCAGGTTGTGCTGATACACTGATGTTTAAAATTCTTCTGCTGCTACTTCCTGGAGTTACGAAAAGGCTTCTTTTATTTTAGAAATGCATTCTAACAAGTTATGAATCGAAAGACATGATACCTGCGATTATAAAGCTTAAACATGACTAAGTAAATCATGATCAGTTCAGTTCAGTTCAGTCGCTCAGTCGTGTCCAACTCTTCGCGACCCCATGAACTGCAGCACGCCAGGCCTCCCTGTCCATCACCAACTCCCGGAGTTCACTCAAACTCACATCCATCGAGTCGGTGGTGCCATCTAGCCATCTCATCCTCTGCTGTCCCCTAGTCCTCCTGCCCCCAATCCCTTCCAGCATCAGGGTCTTTTCCAATGAGTCAACTCTTCACATGAGGTGGCCAAAGTACTGGAGTTTCAGCTTTAGCATCATTCCTTCCAAAGAACACTCAGGGCTGATCTCCTTCAGAATGGACTGGTTGGATCTCTTTACAGTCCAAGGGACTCTCAAGAGTCTTCTCAAAAGTCCAGTTCAAAAGCATCAATTCTTCGGCGCTCAGCTTTCTTCACAGTCCAACTCTCACATCCATACATGACCACTGGAAAAACCATAGCCTTGACTAGACAGACCTTTGTTGGCAAAGTAATGTCTCTGCTTTTGAATATGCTATCTAGGTTGGTCATAACTTTCCTTCCAAGGAGTAAGCGTCTTTTAATTTCATGGCTGCAGTCACCATCTGCAGTGATTTTGGAGCCCCCCAAAATAAAGTCTGACACTGTTCATGGGGTCGCAAAGAGTCGGACACGACTGAGCAACTGAACTGACTGACTCACTGATTACTAAAATAGAATATACTCTTGAACCAGTCAGTGATTACAATGTTGAAGATAAATTTTAAATGGCAGAAGAAAACTGGTTTGAAGGATGTACACAAGTATGTCTAAATGTACATTCTAAATATGTAAAACTTAAATCAAATATACATTCAATAAACTATTTAAAAAACAATTTAGCAAAAACTGTCCATAATCATTTTACTATGGTTTACTAGCTACATTCCTAAAATATTTTGCGGCTACTGGGACTGTAAAGGGGAAAAACCATACAATGGTGAGCTACTGGCAATGCTTCCCAACTTCATTTCAGTGACATTATGTTCACAATTTGACACTGGTAATGGTATGAACATTTACACCAGGGAAATTAGCAAACACTACAAAACGGGGCTTGATTTAATTACAGTGTAATTAAATGTCTGAACTTAAGGATAGGTAACATATGTTAATAAAGCAGACTTATCAAAAACATATGATGTATGTGGCAATTACACTACAAATAGTATAAACATTGAGAATACAAACTCCCAATACTCTGAACAAGAATTCCATGCAGGAAAAAAAGTCACTCATATTATTGGTGAAATATAACAGATAACTTTGTTGTTTCTTTGCTTTCCTTCTTGTCAAATCTCAGAAGACAAAGATAGGCAAAAATATGAATTGAAATTTTACCGAACTGAACACACAGGTGAAAAACACACAAATGAAGAACAAAAACTGAACATCAAGAATCCTGAGTAGGGAATTTGCCAGCAGTCTAGTGGTGAGGATTCCACATGTCCACATCATGGGGCACAGTTTAGATTTCTGGACAGGGGGATTCCATAGGCACGTGGCACAGTCAAGAAAAAAAAAATCCTGAGAAAAATGCAATTAAATAATGATGATTTTTTTATATAGAGGTTTTAGTCTTCATGGGAAGAATCAACCCTGATTTCAGTGTTAGCTTTTAAGCTAGGTTGATCAAGTGTGGACCCAGGGAAGGAGGACAAGTTCTTACATATAATCACAAGTTACATTTCTCTGGAGGGGCGGGAGAAGAGAGGCTATGGTTAAAGGGGTAAAGGAAAAGAGCCTTGGAGACCATGCCATATGAGGGCCACACTGGACATTCTCAGGCCTTCCGTGTACCTCACACTGCCCCAAACAGTGAACAGGTCAACCATAAAACAGGGCAACAGGGACATCTTGAGGTGGTATATAAAGAAGATGGACAGGACCTTGGAAACCAATCACTGCGTGAGGCTGGGGTATAAGCAGGGCTCCTGGGGTGGTGTGTGTGTGTGTGTGTGTGTGTGTGTGTGTGTGTGTGGCGGGGTGGCAGAAGGGTCGGGATGGACAAGATGTTCTTCAAGTCCCCAAACCTGGGGTGAACGGTGAGCAGACTCACCAAAAACTATACCAGGCAGCCTGGCATGGAATCCCAGATCCCTATCCATCCTAAGGAGATCACTAACAGGTGATCCAGCATCTCTGTGCCTCAGTTTCCTCTCTAAAAAGGGTCCATTTCCTCCAGAGGTTCTTCCCACTGTTACTACCTCAAACTTCTTCAACATCACTGCCAGAAATATTTGCAATATTCATAAAGCTGTTTCTCCAGTGTGACCTCGCTGTTATTTAACCATGTAGCACCTTCAGATGAAAGATTTAACATATTCCTGGCACTTACGAGACTTTTCTCTAGTATGAACTTTCCAATGGATGAAGAAGCACTGTTTTGCTTAACAGGTTTCCCACATTCACTGCACTCATAGGCCTTTTCCAGTGTGAACTCTGTGATGATCATAGAGATGTGTTTGAGTAGTAAAAGATCGGCCACATTCAGTGCACTTATAAGGTCTTTCTCCAGTGTGAACTCTATGATGACGAAGAAGGCTCGAGCTATTAGAAAAATACTTCCCACATTCACTGCACTTATAAGGCCTTTCTCCAGTGTGAACTCTCTGATGATCACGAAGCGTCCACCGAGCAGTAAAATTTTTCCCACATTCACTGCACTCATAAGGTTTTTCTCCATTGTGAACTCTCTGATGATACCGGAGGCTACTTGAACCAACAAAAGATATTCCACATTCACTGCACTCATAAGGGTTTTCTCCATTGTGAACTCTCTGATGACAAAGAAGGCTTGAGGTACTAGTAAAACATTTCCCACATTCACTGCACTTAAAAGGCCTTTCTCCAATGTGAACTTTCCAATGAGTACAAAGTTTTGACCTACTTGTAAAAGATTTCCCACATTTATTGCACTCATAAGGCTTTTCTCCAGTGTGAACATTCATATGGGTACTAAGGTGTACCTTTTGGCTAAAAAATTTGCCACATGCACTGCACTTAAAAGGTCTTTCTCCACTGTGAATTCTCTGATGATTAGAAAGGGTTGACTGAGTTGTGAATGATTTTGCACACTCACTGCACTCATAAGGCCTTTCTCCAGTGTGAACTCTCTGATGATAACGAAGGCCGGACCTACTGGTAAAAGATTTCCAACATTTATTGCACTCATAAGACCTTTCTTCAGCATGAACTCTCTGATGATGACGAAGACTGGAGCTACTAGTGAAAGATTTCTCACATTTATTGCACCCAAAAGGCTTTTCTCCAGAGTGAATGTTCTTATGGTCTCTGAGATGCTCATTCCGGCTGAACAATTTACCACATTCACTGCACTCACAAGGCTTTTCTCCAGTGTGAACTCTCTGATGATGACAAAGGCTTGACCTAGCAGGAAAAGATTTCCCACATTCACTGCACTTAAAAGGCTTTTCTCCAGTGTGAAGTCTCAGGTGATAAGAGAGGGTTGACCTATTAGCAAGAGATTTCCCGCATTCAGGGCACTCATAAGGCCGTTCTCCAGTGTGAACTCTCTGATGTGCAAGGCAACTGGATTTATAGGCAAAAAATTTTCCACATTGGCTGCATTTATAAGACTTTTCTCCAGTGTGAACTTGCACATGCTGAATGAGGTTACTTCTTTGGGTGCCAGCTTTCTCACATTTGTTTACCTCACAAACTGCCTCACTAATGAGGACTCTCTCATGCGCTACAAGAATGTCTGTGTGGCTGGAAACTATCTTACTTTCTCCCAAACTGTGATGACTTTCTCCACTGTGAAAAACAACCTCACACTCGGTACTGTTGTTCAGTTTCTTCCCAGTATTAGTGGCCTGTGACTGAACTCCCATGCTGGCCATGAAGTCATTCCCAATCTCCATGTAGGTAGAGAAATTCCCTGCTGGGTGCACTGTGCAGGTCTTCAAAAATGAGGGTCTCTCAGTATTACATAGGAAACGATTCTCTCTAACGTGCTGCTTCTGGTGCTGTTGAATGTTTGCAGTAAAATAGAATTCTTTCCCACATGCCCCACATGTGTATACTTTCTGCTCCCCATTTGTTCCTTGTTCTTCAGCCAAGTGCAAAATGTCTCTCAAGACTGGGATGCACATCTTACAAGGTTGGGTCTTCTCAGGTGACAAACATGCCCTGGGAGTGCAAAACTGTGACACTCTTGCAGATTTGCTCTGTTCAGATGGTGTCTCTTCATCCTGGACTCCATGCCAAGAACCTGAAACAAACAAGTGATGGTAAAGATCCGGTTGACTTTATTGGCGTGAATGACACCATCACAATTTTACATTTGGTACATGAAAGAAGTCCACGGAATCGTGTTCAGGATATGAAGTTGGAGTCATATTGAGGAAGCAGCTGATCTCACCAAGCATACGACATGTGACTGGATGTGACCCAAGGTGAAAGGCATGCTGTATAATTCACTCCTCTGTCAATGGCTTTTACCAGGACCACATCCTCTGGTGACCTGTGCAGAAGTATACCATACATCCTGTATATCTGAACATCTGGGTGGAACAGGTAGCTGGTGTTCAAGAAATAGTAAAGCAAACACAAATGTTGCAAATGGCAAAACGGCCTTCTTTTTTAGGGCTGAATAATATTCTATATATTCCAGATATTTGTTATCCATTCATCCATCAATGAACACTCAGCTTGTTTCTATCACTTGGATAGTGTTAAAAATGCAACAATAAACATGGGGTACAGATACCTTTTTGATACAGTGATTTCACTCCCTGTGGATAAATACAGAGTTGGAATTGCTGGATCATACTGTAGTTCCTTATTTAATGTTGTAAGGATTCTCCATGATCTACTCCATAGTGATGACAACAATGTACACACCTCCCAAGAGTGCACAAGGGGTTTCTTTTCACCACATCTTAACCAACATTATTTCTTGTCTTTTTCATAACAGACATTAGAACAGGTGTGACATAGTATCTCAGTCATTTTGATTGGCATTTTCTGACCATTTGTGATACTGAACTTTTTTTTTATATACAAGGTTCCTATTTGCATGACTCATTAAGAAAAATATCTTTTCAGATCTAACAGATAATACCTTGTTCAAACTGGTCCATGGCAATGAAAGCCTAGAGTCCTATTGAACTAAGCAACCATGGAACTTCAGTTATGATTTTTTTTTAATTATTAAGGAATTCCTTGGTGGGCCAGCAGTTATGACATCACACTTTTACTGCCAGGGACCCAGGTCTGATCCCTAGTCAGGGAACTAAGACATTACAAGATGGAAATATATATTATATATATATATATCAAACTATCCATAAAGTCATATAATGTTATATAGAAGTGGTCTTCAATCAATTCTGAAAACATAACACAAACTTTAGCACAACTAAATAAAAAAATGAAGAGAAGCAAATGGTGGCAAGTTAAGAAAGGAAAGAAAACAAAATCATACAAAATGCTCTATTAATACAAAAAAAAAAGAATGGTAGACTAACACAGGAACAAAGAACAAGAATAATTTTATAAAATGATAAAAAAATACATTAGATATTTATCAAACTATATCAATATACTAAACATCGACAGTCTCAGTGTACCAATTAAGAGAAAGATCATCAGGGTGGATCCATAAACAGGATTCAGCGATATGTTGTCTCTGAGAAACATACTATAGGACTTCCCTGGTGGTCCAGCAGTTAACTATTCAAAGTGCAACACAGGAGACACTGGTTCAATCCATGGTCAGGAACCCACATGCCACAGCAACTAAGCCTGTAGGCCACAATTAACAACTCTGCACACTCCAGAGCCTGTGCACCATAATGAAGACCCAGTATGGACTAAAAACATATTTGAACAAATAAAATTTTAAAACAACAAAACCCACTTTAAATAAAAACATGCATGTAACATTAGAGAGCGATTAACAGAATTCAAAATAAAAATGTTAGGAACTATATTCATATCTAACGGGAGGCTCCCCAGGTGGCTCAGTGGTAAAGAGCCACCGTAGGACAAACAGGTTCAGTCCCGGGTCCAGGAAGACCGCACACCCACAGGGCAACTAAGTCCATGTGCCCCAACTACCTGACTGTGCTCTCGAGCCCAGGAGCCGCAACTACCAAAGACCAAATGCTTGAGAGCCTGTGCTCAAAAAAAAAGCCACCAAACCAGAAGTCTGTGTACCATAACTGGCGAGTAGCCCCCAGTCGCTGCAACTAGAGAAAAGCCTGAACAGCAATGAAGACCCAGCACAGTTAACTGGGTATCTGGACACCTACAGACTACAAGTCTAGTCCATCTAACAGCAGAGTAGTCTTAAGCTGACATGGAAAATTTATAAAACAGAGCACATGCTGGGCCAGAAAAACACACCTTAACAAATTTGAAACAACAAAAATCAGACAATGTCTGTTCTCAGATCACGGTGGAATCACACTAGAACCAGTAACAGAAAGATAGCTGAAAAATCGCAGAACAAGGAAAAGTCAAACAACCCAAATAAAACATGGAGCAAACAAGAAATCTCAAGGTAAATTTTTAAATCTCGAAACAAACACAACACTTCTCAAAATATGTGTATGCAGTGAAAGCAATGGTTATACAGCAATTTATAGTACTGAATGCATATATTAAAAAAAAAAATCTAAAGGCAATCACCTTAGAAAACTAGAAAAAAGAGAAAATTAAATCCAAAGGAGGAAGAAAAGATATCATTTAATAAATCAACAAAGAAAAATAACAAAGACAAACAAAGTAAACTGGTTCCTTAAAATGACCAATAAAATAAAAAATATTCTCATTAGGGTAATCACAAAAACAAGATAAGACATAAATTACTAATATTAAAAATAAAAAAGGACTTCCCCAGTTCCAATGGTAAAGTCTCTGTACTTCCATTGCAGGGGACAGTTTGATCCCTGGTTTGGAAACAAACATCTCACATGCCTGGAGGTACAGCCAAAGAAAAAAAAGAGAGACAAAGAGAAAGAATTAAAGAGGAAAAACCACCACACGGAATGGACATTAAATGGTATAATGAAATATACAGGCATCTCCAAGACAATAAATGTGATAACCTAAATGAAATGGACCAGTTTTTTGAAAAATACAGTCTACCAAAACCCACACAACAATACACAATCTAAATAGGTATACATCTGTTAAAGTAACTGAATCAATAAGGAGTAATCTTCCAAAACAGAATGCAACTTGCCCAGATTGGTTAACTGGTGAAATATGACAAACATTTTAGGAAGATATACAATTCTCTACAATTCCTTTCGGAAGACAGAAACAGAAGGACTGCTTCCTAACTAATTCTGTGAGGCCAACATTACTCTAATACCAAACCAAAAACATGCAGAAAAAATATACACCAATATCGCTCATGAACATAAAGGCAAAATCACAAAGCATCAGTAAACTGATTCAAAAATTATACAAACAGAATTACATATCATGACCATGTGGGATTCATGAAAGGCACCTAGCATTTATTTCACACCATATTAAAAGTTATAGGAACCAAAACAGCATGCTAATAGCATAAAGACAGATATCTACTCCAGTGAAATAGACTTCAGATTATAAAGATCAACCCTCATAATATATGATCCAATAATTACTGACCATTACTATTCAATAGATTCATCAACAAATAGTGTTGTAAAAACTGAATAGCCACATGTACAAGAATGAAGTTAGAGTCCTACCTAATACCACATACAAAAAGGCATTCAAAATGTATCAAAGGTCAAAATGTAAGAGCTGAAGTTACACAATTCTTAGGGGAAAAAACAGGGAAAACTTTAAAAACCTTGGATTCAGCCATGAATTCTGACAAGTGAAAGAACCACTCCACAGGACTGTGTTCTGGAAATTAGTTGCGGTAAAACTGAGAAGCATCTGATCTCACCAAACGCAGGACAGGACTGGAGGTGGCTGAAGGTGAAAGGCGGCTTATACAGTTCACTCCTCTGTCAATGGTTTCGTTTTTTTTTTGTTGTTGTTTTTTAACCAGGAACACACTTCCTGGACCTGTGATAGGGTAAGGAAGTGTACTTCCAGAACTCAGAAACTCTGACTGCATTTTGTGTGTGTGTGTGTGAGGAGAACTTTTACGATCTACTCCTTTGGCAATTTCTTTTTTCTTTTCTTTATTTATTTATGGCTTCTCTTGTTCGTCATTGCAATCTCAGGCTTTCTCTAGGTTCAGCAAACAGGGGCTACTCTCTAGTTGAAATGTGCGGGCTTCTTACTGCAGTGTCTTCTTGTTGCAGAGCACAGGCTCTAAGGCAGGAATGCTTCAGTAGTTGCAACAGGCAGACTCCGCAGTTGCAGTGCATGAACTTAGCTGCTCCACAGCACATGGGATCTGCTTGCACCAGGGAGCGAACCCCTGTTCCTGCGTTGGCAGGCAGATTCTTAACTAGACCACCAGGAATGCTCTCAGGAAACTTCTAAATATAAAACAGAGTCTTGTTAACTAGAGTCACTAGGCTGTGCACTACACCCTCAGGATTTACCTTATAAACTAGAAGTGTTTAACTTCTGACATCCTTCACTCATTTCATCTACACTCCTTACCTTGATCTGGCAATCACTAATCCTTTGTCTGTATCTGATTGGTGGTGGTGGTGTTGGTTTAAAGATTCAACATGTAAGCATAATCATTCAGTACAGGTAAACCTGGAACACGGGTTCTAAAATACTTGGGTCCACTTATACATGAATACTTTTCAATTAAAAACCACAGGATCATACGTGTATATATACGTATTGTATCTGTGTACTATATAGAAATATATATATTTTCAAACTACCCATGAAACCATATAGCATAAGGAAGCACTCATATCATTTGTAAGTACATAATGCAAATTTTAGCACAATTAAATTAAAAAATGGAAGCAAATAGAGCTGATGAGCTAACAAAGGAGAGAAAGTAAAATCACACAACTGCTTGATTAACACCACAAAAAAGAGAGTAGTAGATTAAGAAAGGAACAGAGAATAAGGGTAGGGTTTTTTCCCTGGTGGCTCAGTGGTAAAGAATCTGCCCATCAATGCAGGAGACATGGGTTCAATCCTTGATCCCAGAAGATCCCACATGCCACAGAGCAACTAAGTCCATGCACCACAACTACGGAGCCTGTGCTTCAGAGCCCCGAAGCAGCAGCTACTGAAGTCAGTGCACCATAGAAGCAAGCTTCACAAGGGGAGCCACGGCAATGAGAAGCCTGCACAACTAGAGAGCAGTCTGCTCTCTCTGCAAGCAGAGAGTCCAGGCAGCAGCCAAGACCCAGCACAGCCAGAAAATGAGAACGAAAAAACAGAACAAGTGCTGTCAGGAAGCACTGAACACGAGGCTTCCTGTGTGCTGCTTTGGATCTGTCAGGAATTCTGTTCCTTATTAATTCCTGAGGAATTAACAGGAGAGGCAAGCCTCTCCCGGGGGCTGAGGAATCCAGGCATTTCCTTCATTAGTGTTTCTATACGGTGATAAGTAGGGGCTTCCCTGGTGGCTCAGACGGTAAAGCGTCTGCCTGCAATGTGGGAGACCCGGGTTTGATTCCTGGGTCGGGAAGATCCCCTGGAGAAGGAAATGGCAATCCACTCCAGCACTCTTGCCTGGAAAATCCCATGGACGAAGGAGCCTGGTCGCAAAGAGTCGGACACGACTGAGCTACTAGCTACTATGGTGATAAGTACCCTCTTTCTTCTTGTGAACCAAACAGTAAAAGTGATTGTTTACAACTCTCTCTCTAATATGGATTGCCTATGTTTTGTAAGTCTGGAATTTTAATCTTTATCTTTGCTGAGAATAACTATCTTGTAAGACAGTATATATGCCCACACCATGTTAAAACACCTTTGCTCCATCAGAGCTCTGGTCCCCGTGTCTTTCTTTCTCCCTCTCTTTCTTTTTCAGGCTGACCCCCTGGAGCACAGAGGCTCTCTGAGTTCACTTTCCTGCCCGGGCTTCTAAGACCCTCTTGAGAAGGTGCTCTGCACCTGCCTGTAACTGGGAATAAATCAAATTTCATTTACAAAATATACATGATAATGCCTCTCTGAATGTACAATTACTGCAAAAGAAAATCTTTAAAACTTTTTCTAAAAATCTGCCCTCTTCCCCTAATTTGGAAACTTTAGCTGAACAAATTATCAGTATCAGGTCTGGAACTGTAACTTTGGTGATTATCTTGATAATTATATTTGTTGTTTACCGTCTCTTTTCTATAAAGTTGGTTAATACTAACAAAACTCATTTGGTCAAGACCTTTTTTACAAATATAATAAAATAGGGGGAACTGTCAGGAAGCATTTAACACGAGCCTTCCTGTGTGCTGTTTCGGATCTGTCAGGAATTCTCTGTTCCTTATAATTCCTGAATAATCGGGAATTAAGAGGAGAGGCAAGCCTCTCCCGGGGGCTGAGGAATCCAGGCATTTCCTTCATTAGTGTTTCTATATGGTGATAAGTACCCTCTTCCTTCTTGTGAACCATACAGTAAAAGTGATTGTTTACAACTCTCTCTCTCTCTTTAATATGGATCGCCTATTTTTGTAAGTCTGGAATTTAATCTTTATCTTTGCTGAGAATAACTACCTTGTAAAATAGTATATATATCCACACCATGTTAATTAAAACACCTTTGCTCCATCAGAACTCTGGTCCCTGTGTCTTTCTCTCCCTCTCTCCCTCTCCCTCTTTTTTCAGGCTAATCCCCTGCAGCGCAGAGGCTCTCTGAGTTCACTTTACTGTCCGGGCTTCTAAGACCCTCTTGAGAAGGCGCTCTGCACCTTCACCCCATCGAGAGGGTGCCTGAGGCCTTTGTGAACAGAGCAAGCCCCGTGCAGGGGCTTTATTGGCTTTCTGCGTAAACCAAGGAATACCAGCCTCTTTCTCTCCTTTACTTTCTTATCAGTCGACTCTGGACCACCAGGTTCCAGTCCATTAAAGGACCTCAACAAAGGGCAATTTTAGAAAATGGCAAGAAATATATTAGATATTAATCCAAGTATACTATCAATACAGTATTAAATATTAATCCAAGTATACACCAATATACTAAACATGGATAGTCTCAGTACATCAATTAAAAGAGAGATTTCAGAATGGATCCAGAAGCAGAACTTAACCGTATGTTGTCTTCAAGAAACCCACTTTAGGACTTACCTGATGGCCCAGTGGTTAAGAATCTGTCTTACAATACAGGGGACACTGGTTCAACCCATGATCAGGGAACTAATCCCACATGCTTTGGAGCAACTTAGTCAAAGCTATGGTTTTTCCAGTAGTCATGTATGGATGTGAGAGTTGGACCCTAAAGAAGGTTGAACATCAAAGAACTGATGCTTTTGAACTGTGGTCTTGGAGAAGACTCTTGAGAGTCCCTTGGACCGCAAGGAGATCCAACCAGTCAATCCTAAATATTCATTAGAAGGACTGATGCTGAAGCTCCAATACTTTGGCCACCTGATGCAAAGAATCGACTAATTAGAAAAGACCCTGATGCTGAGAAAGATTGAAGGCAAGAGGATAAGGGGACGAGAGGATGAGATGGTTGGATGGCATCACCGACTCAGTGGACGTGACAGATGGTGAAGGACAAGGAAGCCTAGCGTGCTGCAGTCCATGGGGTCGCAAAGACTTGAACACGACTGAGTGACTGAACAACACTGGAGGGATGAAAAGGAAAACCACTGAGGTAGGAGAGCTGAAAAACTACCTGTTGTGACGGAGGTGCTCAATCCTTAGGCAGGCAGAGGATCCAGGGCAGGGGGAAGGGCTTAAGAACATTTGTCTTTAATGATACCAATCACTGAAGTGTTTGCAAATGGTCTCAGACACCTAAAAGTCAACCCAAGTTGACATCCAGTGGAAACTGGAAGCAAATGAATATTATCCTAATGCTTCTGAAAGGCATGCAGCCTGAAGTGTTAAAGCCATTTTGGGGAATTCCTTGGTGGTTCAGTAATTAGGACTTGGTGTTTCCCACCATGTGTCTGGGTTAAAGAGCTGGTCCAAAAAAATAACATCTAGTAAATGCCTTTGTGCAGCCAGGGGAAAAAGTCATTTTGTAACCTTTGGCCAGGGACACTAAAAACGTCAGACAGGGCCCCTCAAAGAGCCAGCACGGGAATCTGTTATTCGTTTTTCTTCCTAGTCTGAGGGCGGGGTGGGGGGAAGCCAGGACCCTGAATACAGAAGAGATACTGAGCAGGCCTGAGCGGGTAGACAAGGGGGAGAGCACTACTTGTGGTTCCCCCAGAAAAGGCTTTCTTGCCTGTGGTTTGTGACTGTGCCCAACTTGGTGAAAAATACCGATGTATAATCAGGCCATCCAAATAAGCTGTTCTTTAGCTCTCTGAACATCCCCTGGCCCAAGTCTTAATCAACTATATCCTACACACAGGACTGGCCTTCCCTCTTAATCCTAAGGTCTTCTTGTTCTGCACCAGCTGTTCTTCCTAACCACTTCACTCATCACCCCACTGCTCCTCCTACCCAGCAGAAAAATGTAAATCACCAAATGATTATTAGTTATCAAGATAACCAGAAGGAAAGTGCCAACATCTTCTGGGGACCCGTCCTTGACAAACTTTAGTCCAAATGCTAAGGGCTGAAGAATGACACCTCCCATAATGCCTGTAAAACCCAACGCCAAGTTCTCGTGAAACAAACCTGTTCACAGGTGTGAATCTTCACCTGTATAACACTTGTGACCCAGTCCCTCAACTGAACATGATCAGTGCACCATCAAACTTGTGGTGACGTCAGAACTTGTTCTTTGCAAGCCTGTCTGCACTCACCTTATTACACGGGATCCACAAGAACTGTGAGAGTGTGTGAGGCCCACACACCACAACGTGGGCCATCTGTATCACATGCCCGGCCCCAAATCTCCCTGGAGTGTTTGTGAATTCTGTACCCACATCTGCTGTGCAGGGTCAGCATGTCCCACTGTATTTCTCCAACAAGGTCTCACTTCTGTCATACGTCCTTCGTTCTATGCTACATGAGTTTGTAGATCAAGGCTGCATCAAAGGGTGTGAGCATTCAAACTCTGTCACACTGTGTCCCAGGCTGTGCTGATATACACTGATATTTAGAATCCTTTCTTGTGTTAGTTACTGGAGTTATGAAAAAGCTTCATTTTAGAAATGCACTCCAAGAAGTTACATATTGAAAAACATGATATCTGATATTATAAAACTTAAGAACGACTAGGTAAATCCTGATACACAAACACAAAAAGTGATCATGTGTATAAATATGATAAATGGTATAAGATACAGGAAGAGTCCATCAGTCATTCCATTTATATATATATATATTTGAAAATAGTCATTACTAAAGTAGACTATACTCTTGCATCAGTAATGATAATGTTGAAGGTAAATTTAAAATGGCAAGAGGAAACTGGTTTGAAGGATGTACACAAGTATGTCCAATGTACATCTTAAATACATAAAATTTAAATGAACTCGATTTAAATGAAATGATTTTTAAAACAATTCAGCAAAATCTATCAATAATCATTCTAGTATGATTTATTAGCTACATTCCTACAATATTTTCCAGATACTGGACCTTTAAGGGGGAAAAAGAATACATGGTGGGCGACTGGCAATTCTCTTCAACTCCATTTCAGTGACATTATGTTCACGATTCGACACTGGCAAGGATGGGAATATTAACACCAAAGAAACTGGCAAACACTACAAAACAGGGCTTGATTTACTGTGCAATTAAATGTCTGGCCTTAAGACTAAGGTAACAAATGTGAATAAAACAGATTTATTGAAAACATGTATAATGCATGTGGCCATTATATTACCCATAGTATAAACTTTTAGAACATATACTTTCAGTACTATGAATTACTATTCCATGCAGAAAAAAAGTCACACACATTATTGCTGAATGAGTGAAATCTAACAGATGTCTTTGATGTTTCTTTGCTTTCCTTCTTGTCAAAAAAAGAGACACACAAATCTCAGAAAACAAAAGTAGGCCAAAATATGAATAGAAATTTTCCCAAATAGAACACACAGGCGAAAAACAGACACATGAAAAACAAAAATTAACATTAAGAATCCAGTGAAAGGGAATTCCCCAGCAGTCTAGTGGCTAAGATTCCATATGTCCATATCATAGGGCACATTTTAGATTCCTGGACAGGGAAACTAAGATCCCACAGCCACATGGCACAGTGAAGGGGAAGAAAAGTCCTGAGAAAAAAGGCAACTAAAATCATAATGATTTTTTTACACAGAGGTTTTAGTCTTCATGGAAGAGGTCAGTCTGCATTCAGGGCTAGTTTTTAAGTTAGGTTATCAGGGAGGGAGGGCAAGTTCATATTAATAAACAACCATTATTCTTCTGAGCTACATTTTTCTGGAGGGGTGGGAGGAAAAGTGAGAATATGGGTAAAGGGGTAAAGGAAGAAGAATCTTGGAGACCACGCCATGTGAGGAACACACTGGACATTCTCAGGCCTTCAGTGTCTTTCCCACCGCCCAGAACAACGAGTGGTCAATCATATAACAGGGCAACAAGGACATCTTGAGGTGGCTACATAAAGAAGGTAGACAGAACCTTGGAAACCAATCACTGCTTATGGTGGTAGAGCCAGTTCCAAACCTAGGGCAATACCAATGAGCCAGTCCAGAGTCCCTGGCTTAATGCCGCTGTCCCTGAGAAACTTCCAAGTGGGAGGTTGTTAGTGAAAGATGTGCATGGGTGGAAATGAAGCTGGAGTCCCTGGGGTTAATCCAGGCTTCAGGTCTGTGTAGCTCATGGTCAGGACACAGGAAATGGAGTCCCTGCTCTAGAGAAGCATTTGCAGCGTAGAGCAACTACTCTCATGAAAGGTGTGGCAGTAGTGAGCTCCTGTGTAAGTCCCTCTAAATCTCTGAACTAGACACCCCTTCTTTCACAAATGGAAATAATAATTATTGAACCAAAGCATTGGTTTAGTTGGGTAGATAATGTGGTCATTCACATGTAAGGCATCAATGCTGGATGGCAGAGAAGACAATCCTGTCCAATCAGCATGAGGCTGGGGTATAAGCTGGGCTCCTAGGGTGGGGGGTCACAATGGACAAAGTGTTCTTTCAGTCTTCAAACCTGGTGTGTTGGGGGGCAGAAGAGGTTGGGGAGCAGGAGAGAAGTGATCAGATTCCCTAAATCCTAAACCTGGCAACCTGGCATTGAATCCCAGATGCCTATTCATTCCAAGGAGATCACAAACAGATGATACAGTCTCTGTGCCTCAGTTTACTCTTCAGAAAGAGTCCATTTGCTGCACAGGTTCTTCATGCTCTGTTACCACCTCAAACTTCTTCAATATCACTGTCAGCAATATTTGCAATATTCACAAAGCCCTTTCTCTAGTGTGAATTCTGTTGTTTAATCAACTGGCACCAACAGATGAAAGATTTAACACATTCCTTGCACTCAAAAGGCTTTTATCCAATGTGGATTTTCCAATGGATGAGGAGGAACTGTCTTTTCTTAAAGGTTTTCCCAACATTCATTGCACTCATAGGCCTTTTCCAATGTGAACTCTGTGATGATCATAGAGGTATGTCTGAGTAGTAAAAGATCGCCCACACTGACTGCACTCATAAGGCCTTTCTTCTGTGTGAACTCTCTGATGACGTAGAAGGCTCGACCTACTAGTAAAATACTTACCACATTCACTGCACTTATAAGGCTTTTCTCCAGTGTGAACTCTTTGATGATCACGAAGGGTCGACCTAGCAGTAAAATTTTTCCCACATTCACTGCACTCATAAGGTCTTTCTCCATTGTGAACTCTCTGATGATACCGGAGGCCACTCGAAGCAACAAAAGATTTTCCACATTCACTGCATTCGTAAGGCCTTTCTCCAGTGTGAACTCGCTGATGACGAAGAAAGCTTGAGCTACTAGTAAAACATTTCCCACATTCACTGCACTTAAAAGGCCTTTCTCCAATGTGAACTCTCCAATGATTACAAAGGTTTGACCTACTCGTAAAAGATTTCCCACATTTATTGCACTCATAAGGCTTTTCTCCAGTGTGAACATTCATATGGGCACTGAGATGTTCCTTTCGGCTAAAGAATTTTTCACATTCACTACACTTAAAAGGTCTTTCTCCACTGTGAACTCTCTGATGATTAGAAAGAGTTGACAAAGTAGTGAAAGATTTCCCACATTCATTGCACTCATAAGGCCGTTCTCCCGTGTGAACTCTCAGATGATAATAGAAACTAGAGATAGTAGTAAGAGCTTTCCCACATTTGTTGCACTCATAAGGGTTTTCTCCAGTGTGAATTCTTTCATGTGCAAGGAAAATGGATTTGCGGGCAAAAAATTTTCCACACTGTTTGCACTGATAAGGTTTTTCTCTAGTGTGAACTCTCTGATGTTCAATTAAGTTCCCCTTTCGTCTGAAGGATTTATTACATTCCTTGCACTCATAAGGTTTTTCTCCAGTGTGGATTCTCCTATGGGAAATGAGGTATTTCCTTCGGCTAAAGGATTTCCCACATTCACTGCAGTCATAAAGCATTCCTCCACAATTAAAGCTCTGATGTGAAAGGATTTGGGATTTGTGGCTAAAAAATTCTTCACATCGGCTGCATTGGTAAGACTTTTCTCCAGTGTGAACTTGCACATGCTGAATGAGGTTACTTCTTTGGGTGCCAGCTTTCTCACATTTGTTTACCTCACAAACTGCCTCACTAATGAGGACTCTCTCATGCTCTACAAGAATGTCTGTGTGGCTGGAAACTATCTTACCTTCTCCCAAACTGTGATGACTTTCTCCACTGTGAAAAACAACCTCACACTCGGTACTGTTGTTCAGTTTCTTCCCAGTATTAGTGGCCTGTGGCTGAACTCCCATGCTGGCCATGAAGTCATTCCCAATCTCCATGTAGGTAGAGAAATTCCCTGCTGAGTGAACTGTGCAGGTCTTTAAAAATGAGGGTCGCTCAGTATTACATAGGAAAGGATTCTCTCTAACGTGCTGCTTCTGGTGCTGCTGAATGTTAGCAGTGAAATAGAACGCCTTCCCACAGGCCGCACATGTGTATGCTTTCTGCTCCCCATTTGTTCCTTGCTCTTCAGCCAAGTGCAAAATGTCTCTCAAGACTGGGATGCACATCGCACAGGGTTGGGTTTTCTCAGGAGACAAACCTGCCCTGGGAGTGCGAAACTGTAACACCCCTGCAGGCTTGATTTCTTCAGATGGTGTCTCTTTATCCTGGACTCCACGCCAAGAACCTGAAAACAAACAAGTGATGGTGAAGTTCTGGTTGACTTTATTGGAGGGAATGATATCACGACAACTGTATATTTGCCACATGAAAGAAGCAGTGGGGACAAGCTGGGAGCAGAAAGCGTACACAGGTCCATGGAATCACGTCCAGCATATGAAGCCGGGGTCAAACTGAGGAAGCAGGTGCTCACTCCATGTCCAGGACACAAGGATTGGATGTGACCCAAGGTGAAAGGCACTCCTCTCTCAATGGGTTTACCAGGACTACATCCTCTGGTGACCTGTGACACTGTGGAGAAGTATACTGTTCATCCATGCCACTGAAAATCTGGCTGCAACATGCAGCTGGAGTTCAACAAACAGTAAAGCATACATCATGTTTGAGGACATAAACAATTTTGCCACCAAGTAACAGAGGGAAAACAATGTGAAGACCACATGAGGTTTACACAGGTGGTAGGAGATGAATCCTAGGCTGGAGTCAGACTAAGAATGTAAAGTAGTAGAAATGACAAGTTGGCAGAATGTCAAGAATAGAGAAAGACAAGAGAAGTCATTTGTAGCCACTGGCAATAGCACCACAACACTAGTCAAAGGATGGAAGTCATATGTTCCTGGTATGACGAACAAAGACCTATAACAAGTCCCTCCCCACCTGACATTCATCTGGGCCCAGAGAATCTCCAAGCTCTTTTGCAGAGACCAGAGTCATGTCCATTCCATAAGGCCCAAGGACTCTCCATTCCCAGTTACAAGAGTCAAAATGATGCAAGTCCTAACAGAGTTAGGACAAAAGAACAGTAACAGTGGCTCAGAGGAACTCAGTACACAATACATGACATCAAATACTACAAATAAAACATTTAAATAATCTTTAAATACTAAAAAAAAGTCCTGAAACTAACACAACGTTGTAAATCAACCAAACTATAATATAAAATAAGAAGTTAAAATGAGTAAATGAATAAATAATCTCTATTGGAACCAGAGGAAAGGATGTATGGTGGATGGAGTACAAACTTTTTAAGACTTCATCTCCCCACATAAACATAACTGCTCTGGCAGAATCTAACTGATATAACTCTTTTGCAACTATTGAGCCTACTGAAGCTCTGCAGTGTCCCATAAAACAGAGCTTGAAGAGACAAAGCTTCAAAACTACAATCAAATACTACAGATATACTGGAATGATCATGTTGATAATTTTAAACAATTATGATTAATAAGCTAATTAATGTCTACTAATGGATAGGGCAGACAGCATTGAAACTACAAGGAAAATATAAGCAGAGAGATTGGAATTTTAACAAAGGATCAACACGAAATGCACAAGGGGTTCCTTTTCACCACATCTTTACCAACATTATTTCTTGTGTTTTTCATAACAGACATTATAACGTATGATGTAGTTTCTGTCATTTTGACTTGCATTTCCCCTACCATTTGTAATATTGAGCATTTTTTTATGTACAAGGTTCCCATTAGCATGTCTCCTTTCGAAAAATATCTTTTCATATCTAACAGATAACAGCTGGGGTGAACTGGTCCACAGTAACGAAAAAATGGAATCCTATCCAGTAGGCAACCATGGAACCTCACCTCAGGATATTTTTAAATTACATAGGAATTCCCTGGTGGCCCAGTGGTTACAATCCCACATTTTTCACTGCCAGAAGCCCAGGTTCAATCCCTGGTAGGGGAACTAAGATTCCACAAGACACAAATATATATTTATTCAAACTACCCATGAAATCATATAGGATTATATGGAAGTGATCTTAAATCAGTTGTTAATACATAACACAAATTTAGAACCACTAAATTTTAAAATGGAGAGAAGCAAATATAGCTGGTAAGCTAACAAAGGAGAGATAATAAAATCATACAAAATGCTCAATTAACACCAAAAAAGAAGGAGTGGTAGACTAACACAGGAATGCAGAACAAGGGCAATTTTAGAAAATGGTAACAAACACGTTAAGTATTTATCAATATACTAAATATTGATAGTCTCAGTGTACCAATTAAAAGAGAGATTATCAGGGTGGATTCAGAAACAGGACTCAACCATATGTTGTCTAAGAAACCCGCTTTAGGACTCCCCTGGGGGTCCAGTGGTAAAGAATCAGCGTTGCAATTCAGGGGACACTGTTTCAATCCATGGTCAGGAACCTAAAATCCCACATGCCACAGAGCAACTAAGCCCACATTCCGCAACTACTAACTCTGCACACTCCAGAGCCTGTACACCACAAAGAAGACCAAACAGCCAAAATAAATCTTTAAGTAAATGAAATTTAAAACAACAAAATGCACTTTAAATAAAACCTGAATATGCATTAAAGAAAAACGATAGAGATTAACAGAACTCAAAACAATAAAAAGTACTATTAACTATATTAATATCTACCAGAGGCTTCCCTGGTGGCTCAGTGGTAAAGAATCCATCAGCCAATGCAGGAGACACAGGTTCAATCCCTGGTCTGGGAAGATCCCACGTGCCACAGTGCAACTAAGTCCGTGTGCCACAACTACACAGCCTGTGTTCTAGAGCCTAGGAGCCACAACTCCTGAAGCCTGAACACTTGAGAGCCTGTACTCTGAACAAGAAAAGCCACCGCAATGAGAAGTCCATGCATCACAGCTAGAGAGTACCCCCTCCTGCTGCAACTAGAGGAAAGCCTGCACAGCAATGAAGACCCAGCACAGCCAACTGGATATATGGACTTCTACAGACTACTGGTCTACTCCATCCAACAGCAGAATAATCTTAAGCTGACATGGAAAACTTACAAGACGAGCACACCATGGGCCAAAAAAACACACCTTAACAAGTCTGAAACAACAGAAATCAGAAAATGTCTGTTCTCAGAGTATGGTGGAATTACACTAGAACCAGTTACAGAAAGATAACTGGCAAATCGCACAATGAGAAGAAATTAAACAACCCAAAGAAAACATGGATCAAAGAAGAAATCTCAAGGTAAGATTTTAAGTATCTTGAAATAAACACAGCACTTCTCAAAATAATATGCATATGGTGAAAGCAGTGGTTATAGGGCAATTTATAGCACTGAATGTTATGTCAGAAAGAATTAAGATCTAAAAGCAATCACTTTAGGAAACTAGAAAAAGAGAAAATAAAATCCAAAGGAAAAAATAATTTTTAAAAATCAAGATAAAAATCAACAAAGCCAAAGTTGGTTCCTTAAAATGACCGATAAAATAAAAAAGATTCTAGTCAGGTTAATCACAAAAACAAGACAGGGCATAAATTATTAGTATCAAAAATAAAAGAGGACTTCCTCAGTGTTCCAGTGGTAAAGCCTCTGTACTTCCACTGCAGGGGACAGTTTGATCCCTGCTTTGGAAATGAAGATTTCACATGCCTCGAAGCACAGCCAAAAAAAGAAGAAGAAAGAATGAAAAAAAGAAAGAGGAAAAACCACTATAGAGACAATGCACATTAAACGCATAATGAAATATATGGGCATTTCCAAGACCATAAATGTGATAATCTAAATGAAATAGATTAATTTTTTGAAATATACAGTCTATCACAACCCACACAACAATTCACAATCTAAATATGTATACATCTGTTAATGTAACTGAATCAATAAGGAATAACCTTCCAAAACAGAATGTAATTGGCCCAGATTGGTTAACTGGTGAAATATGACAAACATTTCAGGAAGATACAATTCTCTACAACTCCTTTCAGAAGACAGCAGCAGAGAGACTGCTTCCTATCTAATTCTGTGAGGCCAACATTACTCTAATACCAAACCAAAAACGTAAAGAAAAAGTATACGCTAGTATCTCTGATGAACATAAATGCAAACCACAAAGCGTCAGTAAATTGATTTGAAAACTATATAAACATGATTATACATCATGACCAAGTGGGATTCATGAAAGGCACCTAAGGCTTATTTCACACCATATTACAAAGTTATAGTAATCAAAACAGCATGCTAATAGCATAAAGACATATATCCACTCCAGTGAAATAGAATGGAGACTTCAGATTGTAAATATCAACCCTCATATATATGATCCAATAATTACTGACAGTAAGACCATTACCATTCAATAAAGAGAGGCTTTTTACCAAATAATGTTGGAAAAACTGGATAGCCACATGTACAAGAATGAAGTTAAGAGTCTTATACCATATACAAAAAGGCATTCTAAATATATTGAAGACTAAAATGTAAGAGCTAAAATTACAAAATTCTTATGGGAAAAAAAAGGGAAAACTTTCAAAATGTTGAATTCAGACAAATTCTTGCCTATGACAATAAAGGCAAAATCGACAAAATAAAAAACAGACAAACTGGACTTGAAAAAAAAAAGAACAATTACCACTTTATACCTTAAATTACATCATATAATGTGTCAACTGAACCTCAAGAAAGTTGGAGGAAAAAAAGAAAAAACTAAAAAACTTTTGTACATCAAAAGACATTATAAAACTGCAGAAAAAACAGGAAGAAAAAATTTCAAAGCCAAAACATGGAAATAACCTAAATATCCATTAACAGATGAAGGCATAAAGACAATAGGGTACATGTATACTATAGAACATTACTGAGTTCATAAAAACAATTACATAATGCCATTTGCTGCAACATGCATGGACTTAAGACATCATCATCCTAAGTAAAGCAAGTCAGAAGTAGAAAGAAAAACACCATGTTTCATTTATATATGGAATCTAAAATATCACATAAATGAATACATCTAAGAAACAGACTCACAGACACAGAGAACAGACTTAGATTTCCAAGTGGGAGGCAGCTGAGCAAGGGAAAGATTGGGAGTGCAAACTAGTACATATGGGATGAATAAAGCACAAGGTCCTACTCTATAGCACAGAGAACTATATTGTGTATCTTCTGATGCACCATAAGGGAAAAGAAAAGAAAAAGAATATATATACATGTAACGGAGTCACTTTACTCTGCAGCAGACATGCACGAACATGAGACACAAAGACTTTCAACCAGTTCCACAATCTCTACAGCAATCAAAACGCCTGCCAAGAAGAGACCAGACGTCTACTGCCGATACTTGGCCTCCAAGCAATGTCCAGACTCTGCATTTTCATGGGTTGAACGCTGTCATAACACATGGTCTTCTGGAAAATGTAGTGTCAATGGCACCCCACACTAGAAGACCAACAAGAAAAGCTAAACTGCTGAGGGGAGGAGCACTGAGAAACTGCCTGTGTGGGGGAAGGGCTTCATCCTTCTTAGGCGGGTAGAAGATTCTGGACCAGAGGAAGGGCTTAAGACCATTTGTCTTTAATGCTATTGACCACTGAAGTGTCTGCACATGGCCTCATTCCTTAAAGCCAACCCAAGCTGACATCCGCCGCTGGTAACTGGAAGCAAACAAACATTATCCTATTGATCTTGAAATCAACCCTGAGTATTCACTGGAAGGACTGATACTGAAGCTGAAGCTCCAATACTTTGGCCACCTTATGCGAAAAGTCAACTCACTGGAAAAGATTCCTGATGCTGAGAAAGATTGAAAGCAGAAGATGACAGAGGATGAGATGGTTGGATAGCATCACCGACTTGATGGACATGAGTTCGAGCAAGCTCCAGGAGATGGTGAAGGACAGGAAAGCCTGGCATGCCACAGTCCATGGGGTCAAAAACTTTGACACCACTTAGAGACTGAACAATTGCTCTTGAAATGCATACAGCCTGAAGTGGTAGCTATTTGGGGGAACTCCCTGGTGGTTCAGTGACTAGGATTTCCTATGTTTGCGGCTGCCATGCGGCGGGGTTCAATGGGTATTCCAGGAAATACGACGCAGCAAGCCCCTTCTCCCAGTCAAAAAAAAGAAGGAAAAAAAAAGTTTGAATTCATTTTGCAAGCTTTGCTCAAGGACAATAAAAATGTCAGAAAGGGCCCCTCTGAGACCAAGCAAAGGAAACCTGTTACATGTTTTTATTCTCTGGTGCTGCAGCTTAAGTGCCAACAAAGCCTTGCCTTAAAAAAAAAAAAAAAAAAAGGCACCCTGACTGGGTATCTGGAAGGGAGACACTGGGCACGCCTAGTGCAGATGAGCAAGAAGGAAAGCACTGCTTTTGTACATCCAGAAAAGGCTCTCTTGCCTGCAGAGTCTGTGCCCAACTCACTGAGAAACACCGATGTGTAATCCGGCCACAGTGAATGGCTGTTCTCTTGCTCGCTGAACATCGCCTGCCCAACCAGTCCAATTCAACTATACCTACTCACGCGGCTGATTTTTCATCTTTATCATAAGGCCTAATCAGTCAAGGACTACCTTCTTGCCCTGGCCTCAGCTAGTGACTGTTCCAATCTTTAGATCATAATTTCTTCACATTTACTGAAGTCTTGTCTCTGTACCCCATGTCCACCCTATCCAACTGGAGACTCAAAGAACACCACATACATGTCCTGTCTCCCTCCCCACAACAGCCCTAGTCATACCACAGCCCCATGCTAATGGACACACCTTTCTTTTCAGTGGGAACAAACATTCATAATTTTAATGTGAATGATCCCATTTATCTATGCAAACTTCCCTGGGCTCAGAATCTGTAATTATTCTTCAAATTTGTGGAGGGACGGGTCTGCATCTCAGCTGAATAGCTTCCACAAGGACACACAGCTGCCAGGCCTTTGACGAGTGCTTACACTACACCAAACAGATGCACTGGCTTCTCTTCTGCACTTCCTAATATGCACACCACCAACTGTGTCACAACCATGAACTACCTACTCTGGTGTCTACATCTTCACTGGGCCTCCAGCTCCACCCTCCCCGGTTCATATCTCCTTGCAAACACGTTCCCTTTTGTGATGCTGTGCAAAGTGACAGGGGCACCAAACCAGCAAGCCACCCATGGTCTTCAGTGTCACCCCAGATGTGACAATGGCCTCCACCACATGCAGTATGCAGTGATTTCTTTCCAAGCTTCTGCCCATCTTTTTCATGAACCCAATTCAGGATACATCTTGCCCAAACTGTCCCGGTCACTATTCTGAGCACTGTGAGGGACCTTGAAAGACTGCTGCTGCTGCTAAGTTGCTTCAGTCGTGTCCGACTCTGTGCAACCCCATAGATGGCAGCCCATCAGGCTCCCCCGTCCCTGGGATTCTCCAGGCAAGAACACTGGAGTGGGTTG
>NW_011494955.1:909892-919231 GCF_000754665.1 Bison bison bison | reverse complement strand
CTCCAATGCATGAAAGTGAAAAGTGAAAGTGAAGTCGCTCAGTCGTGTCCGACTCTTAGCAACCCCATGGACTGCAGCCTACCAGGCTCCTCCGTCCATGGGATTTTCCAGGCAAGAGTACTGGAGTGGGGTGCCACTGTCTTCTCCCCACTTGAAAGACTAGGAATGTCCAAAGTGGACCTCTCCCTGTCTCCAAGGCTCTTCCTCCTAATCCCCTCACCCATCACCCCACTGCTCCTCCTACCCACCAGAAAAATATAAATCACCAAATGATTGCTATTTAGCAAGATAATCAGCAAGAACTTACCCACATCTTCTGGGGACTGAACCTTGACAAACTTTAGTCCAAGTGCTAAGGGCTCAAGGAATGACGACACCTCCCATAAAGCTTCAAAAACCCAAACCGAAGTTCTCTGCTAAACAAAGCTGCTCACAGATGTGAATCTCTAGCTGGTAACACAATTGTGACTCAGTCCCTAATCTGAACACAATCAGTGCATCAAACTTGAAGTGACGTGGGAGATTGTCTTTCTAATCCCGTCTGCACTTACCTGATCATAAGGGATCTATGAGAACAGTGTGACTGTGTCTGGTCCACATACCACAATTTTGAGCATCAGTATCACATGCCTGGCTGCCCAAAAATTCACCGCTTGTGAATTCTGTACCCACACCTGCTGTGCGGGGTCAGCACGTCCCACTGTATTTCCCCAGCAAGGTCTCCCTTCTGTCCCACATCCTTTGTGCTATGGTACATGAGTTAGCAGATCCAGGCTGCATCAAAGGTGTGAGCATTCGACCTTTTGTTACACTGCCCCCAGGTTGTGCGGATAAACACTGATACTTAGAATACATTCTCGTGTAATACATTGCTGGCATTATGAAAAGGTTTATTTTTGAAAAGCATTCTAAGAAGTTATGTATGATGCGAAAAGATGTGAAACCTGCGATTACAAAACTTAAAAATGACTAGGTAAATCATGATACACAAACAAAAATGTGTGTAATTATGATAAATGATGATAATATACAGGAAGGGTCCAACACAGTCATTCCATTTATATATATATTTGAAAACAGTTATTACTAGAGTACAGTAGGCCCTTTATCAGTAACTATAATGTTGAAGATGAATTTAACATGGCAGAAGGAAACTGATTTTAAGGATGTACACAAAAATGTTTAAATGTACATATACAAAATTTAAGTCAACTATACAACCAGTAAGTGATTTTTCAAACAAATTAGAAAAATGTATTCATAATCACTGTACTATGGTTTACTAGGTACACTCCTAAAACATTTTGCAGCTACTGGGCCTGTAAGGGGCAAAGCATACAATGGTGGGTTACAGGCAATGCTTCCCAACTCCATTTCAGTGACATTACGTTCACAATTTGACACTGGTAATGGTGTGAATATTTTCACCAGGGAAATTGGCAAGCACTACAAAACAGGGATTGATTTACTGTGTAATTACATCTGAAGGTAACATATATTAATAAAAGAAACTTATCCAAAACATGTATCATGTATAAGGCCATTATATTATACATTGTATAAAAATAGAGAACACAAACTTTCAGTATTCTGAATTATAATTCCATGCAGGAAAAAAAGCCACTCACATTCATGAATGAGTGAAATCTAACACGTCTTCGTTATTTCCTTGCTTTCCTAATGTCAAAATAAGAGAAAATAGCCTAATCTCACAAAACAGAAGTTGGCAAAAGTACGAATAGAAATCTAATGAAACAAGACACACAGGTAAAAGACAGACATGTGAAAAACAAAAACATCAAGAATCCTGAAAAAGAGAATCACCAGCAGTCCAGTGGCTAGGACTCCCCGTGTCCACATCACAAGACATTTAGATTGCTGGTTGGGGGAACTAAGATCCCACATGCCACATAGCACAGTTAAGTAAATAAATAATCTGAGAAAAATGTAATTAAAATCATCACAATTTTTTAATACAGAGGTTTTGGTCTTCGTGGGAGGGGTCACCTTGCATTCCTGTTAGTTTTAAAGCCAGGTTGATCAAGTGTGGGTCTCAGAAAGTGAGGACAAACTCACACTAATAAATACTCATTATTTTGCTAGGTAACATGTTTCTGGAAGGGTAGAAGGAAAAGTGAGGAGATGAGTAAAGGGGTAAAGGAAGAAGAGCTTTAGAGACTACACCATGAGAGGGCCACACTGGACATTCTCAGGCCTTCAGTGTCCCTCACACTGCCCAAAACAGTGAGCAGGTCAACCACGTAACAGGAACAGGGACATCTTGAGGTGGGTATGTAAAGATGATGAACAGGACTTGGGAAACCAATCACTGCAGAGAGCGGTGAGGCCAGGGTCAGATCTGGGGAAATGCCAATGAGTTGGTCCAGAGTCCCTAGCTTAGCGCTGCTCTTCTGTGAAGAACTTCCCAAGTGGGAGGGTGTTAGTGGGAGATGTGCACACATGGAAATGAGGCTGCATCCCCTTGTGGTGATGGAGCTGTCAGGTATGCAGAGCTCATGGTCAGGATATGGGAACTGGAGTCCCTGCTCTGAGTGGCAAAAGAAAAGCCAGTGGACATGTACAGTGTAACCACTCTTAATGAAAGGTGTGGCAGTAGTGAGCTCCTGTGGAAATCCCTCTGCCTCTCTGAGCTGGACAGCTCTTCTTTCTCAAAGGACAATGATAAAAACTGAGTCATAGCATTGGTTTGGATGGGTAGATAAATGGAGTCATCCACAGAAAAGTAATCAATGCTGATTCCAAAGAAAAGATAATCCTGACCATCAGCATGGGTTGGGATGTAAGCACAGCTCATGGGGTGGGGGCAGAGGGAGCAGAAGTATCAGGATGGACAAGGTGTTCTTTCAGTCCTCAAACCTGGTGGGCATGCATAGAGCATGGGAGGAATGAAGTCACCAGATTCTCCAAATGCCTGAACCAGGCAACGTGGCATTCAATCTCAGATCCTTATCCCTTCAACGGGGATCATAAACAGATGACACGGCATCTCTGTGCCTCAGTTTCTGCTCTAGGAAAGGGTCCATTTGCTTCATAGGTTCTGCCTACTCTGTCACCACCTCAAACTTCTTTGACATCATTGCCAGCCATACTTGCAGTATTTATAAAGCCCTTTCTTCAGTGTGACCTCGCTGATGTTTAATCAAGCAGCAACTTCGGTTGAAAGATTTACCGCATTCCTTGCACTCATAAGGCTCTTCTCCAGGGTGGATTTTCCAATGTGTGCGGAGGAGCTGCCTTTGCTTAAAGGCTTTCCCACATTCACTGCACACAAAAGGCCTTTCTCCAGTGTGAAGTTTGTGATGATCACAGAGACTGGTTTGATTAGTAAAAGACTGGCCACATTCACTGTACTTATAAGGCCTTTCTTAAGTGTGAACTCTGTGATGACGAAGAAGGCTCGAGCAACTAATAAAATGCTTCCCACATTGACTGCACTTATAAGGCCTTTCTCCAGTGTGAACTCTCTGATGATCACGAAGGCTCCACCCAGCAGTAAAAGATTTCCCACATTCACTGCACTCATAAGGTTGTTCTCCACTGTGAACTCTCTGATGATACCAGAGGCCATTCACAGCAACAAAAGATTTCCCACATTCACTGCACTCATAAGGCCTTTCTCCACTGTGAACTCTGATGACGAAGAAGGCTCGAACTACTAGTAAAACATTTTCCACATTCACTGCACTTATAGGGCCTTTCTCCCGTGTGAACTCTCTGATGATCACGAAGGCTCAACCTAGCAATAAAAGATTTCCCCCATTCATTACATTCATAAGGCCTTTCTCCACTGTGAACTCTCTGATGACGAAAAAGGCTCGAGCTACTAGTAAAACATTTTCCACATTCATTGCAATTAAAAGGCTTTTCTCCAGTGTCAACTCTCTGGGGACACTGGTGGTTCAGCCTAGCAGTTAAAGATTTCTCACATTTATTACACTCATAAGCCTGTTCTCCAGCATGAAACTTCTTATGGGCATTGAGACATGCCTTTTGGCGAAAGAATTCCCCACATTCACTGCCTTCAAAATCCCTTACTTCATTGTGAACTCTCCAGTGATTACAAAGGTTCGATCTACTTGTAAAAGACTTCCCACATTTATTGCACTCATAAGGCTTTTCTCCAGTGTGAACATTCATATGCGCACTTAGCTGTTCATTCCAGCTAAAGAATTTCCCACAGGAACTGCACTCGAAAGGTCTTTCTCCACTGTGAACTCTCCGATGATTAGAAAGGATGGACCAAGTAGTGAATGACTTTCCACATTCACTGCACTCATAAGGCCTTTCTCCAGTGTGAACTCTCAGATGATAATAGAGACCAGAGCTAGTAGTAAGAGCTTTGCCACATTTGCTGCACTCATAAGGGTTTTCTCCAGTGTGAAGTCTTTCATGTGCAAGGAAATCGGATTTGCGGGCAAAAAATTTTCCACGTTGGTTGCACTGATAAGGCTTTTCTCCAGTGTGAACTCTCTGATGTTCCATTAAGTTCCACTTTTGGATAAAAGATTTATTACATTCCTCGCACTCATAAGGCTTTTTCTCCAGTGTGGATTTTTCTATGGGCAATGAGGTATTTCCTTTGGCTAAAGGATTTTCCACATTCACTGCAGTCATAAAGCATCCCTCCACAGTTAAATCTCTGATGTGCAAGGAAACGGGATTTGTGGCTAAATAATTTTCCACAGTGGCTGCATTCATAACGCCTTTCTCTAGCATGAACTTTCTGATGATGAATGAGGGTATTTCTTTGGGTGCTGCCTTTCTCACATGTATTGAACTTACAAAACCCTTCACTAGTGAGGACTCGCCCATCCTGAACAAGTATGTCTGTGTGGCTGGAGACTATCTTGCCTTCTCCCCAGCTCTGATGACTTTTCCCACTGTGAAAAACAGCTTCACATTCCTTACTATTGTTCAGTTTCTTCCTGGTATTAGTGGCCTGTGGCTGAGCTCCCATATTTGCCATGAATTCATTCCCAAGTTCCATGAAGGTAGAGAGATTCCCTGATGCAAGAACTGTACAGTTCTTCAAAAATGAGGGTCTCTCCATGATACAGCATAAGGGGTTCTCTCCAATGTGCTGCTTCTGGTGCTGCTGAATGTTTGCAGTGAAATAGAACTGTTTCCCACATGACCCACATGTGTATGCTTTCTGCCCACTATTTGTTCCTTGCTCTTCAGACAAGTGCAAAATGTCTCTCAAAACTGGGATGCACATCTTACAAAGCTGGACCTTCTCAGGAGACAAACCTGCCCTGGGAGTCCTAATCTGACACTCCTTCTACAGATTCGCTCTGTTCAGAAGGTGTCTCCTCATCCTGAACTCCACGCCAAGTACCTGAAAACAAAGAAGTGACAGTGAAGTTCACGTTGACTTTACTGGAGGAAGGGAACACCATCACAATTCTATATCTGACACATGAAAGAATCACTCTACAGGACTGTGTTCAGGAAATGGAGTTGGGATAAAACTGAGAAGCAGCAGCTCTCACCAAGCGCAGGACAGAAGGACTGGATGTGGCCCACGGAGAAAGGCGTCTACTACAATTCACTCCTCTGTCAATGGCTTTTACCAGGAACACATCTCCTCAACCTGTGACACTGTAAGGAAGCAGATCTCCAAGCCTCAGAAAATCTGACTGTGATTTTTTTTTCTTGTGATGAGCACTTTTAAGATCTACTCTTTTGATATTTTCTTTTTATTTATTTACCCTTTTATGATCACTTGGTGGTTGTTGCTGGTCTCAGGCTTTCTCTAGTTTCGGCAAGCAGGAGCTAGTCTCTAGTTGTGTTGGATGGGCTTCTTATTGCAATAGTTTCTTCTGTGGCAGAGCACAAGCTCTAAGGCAGGAATGCTTCAGTAGTTGCAACAGGCAGACTCAGTAATTGCTGCACACGGGCTTAGTTGCTCCACAGCACGTGTGCAGCAATGCTGTACCAGGGATCAAACCCCCGTCTCCTGCATTGCCAGGTGGATTCTTAACCAGGAGACCACCAGGTATGCCCTCTTTGGGAACTTTCTAAATATTCAACACAGTCATGTTAATTAGAGTCACTATGCTATGCCTTACATCCCCAGAACTTACTCACCTCATAATTAGAAGTGTGTAACTTCTGACATTTTTCATTCATTTTATCTGCCCACCTTGCTCTGGTCTAGCAGTCACTAATCCTTTGTCTGTATCTGTTTGGTGTTGGTGTTATTGTTTTAAAGATTCAACATGTAAGCATAACCATCCAGTACAGGTAAATGTGGAACAACCTGAGTTCTGAATGCTTGGGTCCACTTTTACAGGAACACTTTTCAATAAATACACACAGAATTATATGCTCTGTGTAGTTGGATGAATCCACAAATGGGAAAACTTCAGAATCAGAGGACTGACTATGGGCCTCTAGACTTCAGTATATTTAGAGGATCCTGGATCCAATCCTCAGTGGACACAGTGGGACAACTGGATTTGTCTTTCCCTGATTTATTTCACTTAGCATAATGCTCTCCAGGTCAATTTATGCTACTGCAAATGGCAATACAGGCATCTTTTTTATGGTTATATAATACTGAATAATATCCCATATATATTTCATTTTTGTTATCCACTCATCTGTCAATGGACACTTAGGTTGTTTCCATCTCTTGAATATTATAAATAAGCTACAATAGACATAAGGCACAGATACCTTTTGGAAATGATGATTTTACTCCCTCTGCATAAATACACAAAGGTGGACTTGATGGACGATATGTAAGTTCCTTTTTTAATTCTGTAATCAGTCTCCATAATCTTTACTACAGTGGTTGCAATAAAGTACATTCCTACCCACAGAAAGTAAAGAATCTGCCTGCAACGCAAGAGACCCGGGTTTAACTCCAGGGTTGGGAAGAGCCCCTGGAGAAGGGAAAGGCTGCCCACTCCAGCAGTCGGGCCTGGAGGATTCCATGGGTAGAGGAGCCTGGAGGGCTACAGTCCATGGTGTCGCAGAGTCAGACCTGACTGAGTGACTAACACTTTCGCTTTTACCAACAGTGCACAAGGCGTCCGTTTTCTCTACCAGTTTACCAACATTTATTTTTTTGTCCTTTTTATAACAGACATTGTAACATGTATGAGGTGGTATCTCATTGTGCTTCTGATTTGCATTTTCCCAACCATTTATGATACTGAGCATCTTTTCATATAGCTGCTTCCCATACATATGTATTCTAAAGAACAACAGCAACTGTGTACCCCATTATGCATTTTCTTAAAACACCCATATATGTATGTTTACATAACATTAAAACAAATGAGAACAATTATAAAATGGAGCAGAGAAAGCAATTAGGAATTTTTTAAAACTATAAAGCATTCAAACTACCAAGGGAGCCATACAGGGTCATATGAAAGTGGACTACAATCAGATGTAAATACATAGTGCAAACTCCAGCGCAATTGCATTAAAGAAAAATGAAAGGAAAAAAGTATGCATGATACGCTAACAGAGAAGAGAAGATGCAATCATGCAAAATTCTCCATTAACAAATGAAAAAGACTGGACAACAAACATAGGAAAAAGAAGAAAGGCAATGGTAGAAAATGGTAACAACTTCATTAGATATTTATTTAACTATATGACTATATTAAACATTGATAGTCTCAATATACCAATGAAAAAAGATATTATCAGAGTGAATTCAGAAAGAGGAGTCAAGTACATATTCCCTCCAAAAACCCCACTTTAAATATGAACATGCAGGAATTCCCTAGCAGTCTAGTGCTTAGGACTCAGCACTGTCACTGCTTCAGCTGGGGTTCAATCCCCAGTAGGGAACTAAGACACTGCAAGCTGTGGCATGTCCAAAAAACAAACAAAAGCACCCACCAATACATGATCTCATCAAGGGATGCAAAAAAAAAAAACAAAGGATCTGGCCAAATCCAATACCCATTCATGATCAAAATCTCCCTCTCCTAGCTATCTAAAAATAGAAAAATTCTTTAACTTCACAATCAAAATAAAACCCTACCGGTATCATCATACTTCCTAGACAAAAACTAAAAACTTTCCTACTAAGATGAAGAATTCAAGTATGACTTTGTAAGTCATACTAATGCAATGAGAAAACAGAGTTATATAAAAGTTATACTGATAGGGAGTGAAAGAATAATACTGCCTTCATTCTCAGATGGCATAACCAGCTATATAAAAACAAAATACACACACACACACAAATCCTGGAATTCAAAAGCAATTACAGCAAGGTTTCAGGATACAAGAATAGTATACAAAAGTCAATTATTACTTTCCTATACATCAACAATAAACAAGTGAAGTTTGAAATTAAAAACACAATGTGCTAAGTTACTTCAGTCGTATCTGACTTCTTTGTTACCCTATGGGCCATAAACTGCCAGGCTCGTCTGCCCATGGGATTCTCCAGGCAATACTGGAGTGGGTTGCCATTTCCTTCTCCAGGGGATTATCCCAGAATCTCTAACATCTCCTGCACTGGCAGGCAGGTTCTTTACCACTAGCACCACCTGAGAAGTCCCCCCAAAACACAATACCATGTACATTAACACCCCTTGAAAGAATGGAGAGAGAAAGGAAGAAATAGTTATAATCTAAAAGACATGTACAAATCTACATGAGGGAAATGATAAAAACTCTGATGAAGAAATCAAAGAACTAAATAAATGGAAAGATATTTCACATTCCAAAAGTGTCAAAGATATTTCACATTCCACTTTTGTCAAGATGTCAGTTATGCCCACCTTCACCTATCAATTCAATGTGAAAGTGAAAGCGAAAGTGAAGTCACTCAGTCGTGTCCGACTCTTTGTGACCCCACAGACTGTAGCCTACCAGGCTTCTGCGTCCATGGGATTTTCCAGGCAAGGGTACTGGAGTGGGTTGCCATTTCCTTCTCCAGATCAATTCAATGTAATCCCAATCAAATACCCAGGAAGTTATTAAGAGAATATAAATAAACTGATTTAGGTTATACTTGATTGGTCTAGTGGTTTTCCCTACTTTCTGCAATTTAAGTCTGAATTTGGCAATAAGGAGTTCATGACCTGAGCCACAGTCAGCTCCTGGTCTTGTTTTTGCTGGCTGTATAGAGCTTCTCCATCTTTGGCTGCAGAAAATATAATCAATCTGATTTCAGTATTGACCATCTGGTAATGTCCATGTGTAGAGTCGTCTCTTGTATTGTTGGAACAGGGTGTTTGCTATGACCAGTGCGTTCTCTTGGCAAAACTCTGTTAGCCTTTGCCCTGCTTCATTTTGTACTCCAAAGCCAAATTTGCCTGTTACTCCAGATATCTCTTGACT
>NW_011494955.1:906087-909792 GCF_000754665.1 Bison bison bison | reverse complement strand
ACCAGTGCGTTCTCTTGGCAAAACTCTGTTAGCCTTTGCCCTGCTTCATTTTGTACTCCAAAGCCAAATTTGCCTGTTACTCCAGATATCTCTTGACTTCCTACTTTTGCATTCCAGTCCCCTATAATGAAAAGGACACCTTTTTTGGGTGTTAGTTCTAGAAGATCTTGTAGGTCTTCATGGAACCATTCAAATTCAGCTTCTTGAGCATTACTGATTGGGGCATAGGCTTGGATTACTGTGATATTGAATGGTCTGCCTTGGAAATGAACCACTAGACCATTCAGGTATGACCTAAATCAAATCCCTTACGATTATATAGTAGAAGTAACAAATAGATTCAAGGGATTGGATCTGATAGACAGAGTGCCTGAAGAACTATGGATAGAGGTTTGTGACACTGTACAGGAGGCAGTCATCAAGACCATCCCCAAGAAAAATGTACAAAAGCAAAATGGTTGTCTGAGGAGGCCTTACAAATAGCTGAAAAAAGAAGAGATGCTAAAGGCAAAGGAGAAAAGGAAAGACAAAACCATTTGAATGCAGCATTCCAAAGAACAGCACAGAGAGATAAGAAAGCCTTCCTCAGTGATCAATGCAAAGAAATAGAGGAAAACAATAGAATGGGAAAGACTAGAGATCTCTACTGTGAAGTCAAGTGGGCCTTAGGAAGCATCACTACGAACAAAGCTAGTGGAGGTGACAGAATTCTAGCTGACCTATTTCAAATCATAAAAGATGATGCTGTGAAAGTGCTGCACTCAATATGCCAGCAAATTTAGAAAACTCAGCAGTGGCCACAGGACTGGAAAAGGTCAGTTTTCATTCCAATCCCAAAGAAAGGCAATGCCAAAGAATGCTCAAACTACCACACAAATGCACTCATCTCACACGCTAGCAAGTAATGCTCAAAATTCTCTAAGCCAGGCTTCAACAGTACGTGAACTGTGAACTTCCAGATGTTAATGCTGGGGGTTCAATGGTTAAGAATCCTCCTGGCAATGCAGGGGACTTGGATTAGATTCCTATCTGGGGGACTAAGATTTCACATGCCCTGGAACAACTAAGCCCAAAAGCCACAACTACTGAACCTGTGATCCACAAGTAAAGAGCCCATATGCTGCAACAAAAGATTCCACATGAGGCAAAAATCCCACATGATGCAACTAAGACCCAACGCAGCCAAATACACAGCTAAACAAATAAACATTTTATTTAAAAAGAACAAAGTTTAAGGACCACAACACATGAATCTGAAATTCTTACAAAGCTAGAGAAAGCAAAACAGTGTGCTACTGACATAAAAACAGATATATATTCTAACGGAATAAAACAGAGACTCATGAGTCTAAACATCAACCCTCAAATACAAAATCCAATACTTACTAACAAGAGGACCATTACCATTCAATAAAGACAGTCTTCTCAACAAACGGTGCTAGGAAAACTGGATACCCACACGTACAACAATGAAAATAGACCTTATCTAACACCACACACAAAAATTCACTCAAAGCATACCAAAGACCTAAACTTAGGAGATAAGATTACGAATTCGTAGGAAAAACAAACAAGACAAACTGGGCCTCATAAAAAGGAACAATTGTGGTTGCAAACCTTTAACTTATACAGTATCATGTGTCAATAATACCTCAAGAAAGCTGTGCGGAAAAGAGAAAAAAATAAAGTTTTGTACATCAAAGGACACTATAAACACAGTAAAAAAGAAACCATAGGTTGGGAGAAAGCATTTCCAAAACACAAATACAAAAACGGATTAATATCAGACTTCTCTGATAGCACCGTGGATAAGAATCCACCTGCCGATGCAGGGGACACAGGTTCGTGCCTTGGTCTGGGAAGATTCCACACGTAAGTAAATAAGCCTGTGTGCCACAACTACTGAAGCCCACACATCCAAGAGCCCCCACGGCAACTCTGGCGCCCTGGTGCTGCAACCACTGAGGCCTGTGCACTGGAGACTGAGAGAGCCTCTTTCACGTGACAAAAGAGAAGCCACCCTAAAGAGAAGCCTGTGCAGAGCAACGAAGACCCAGCGCAACCGAATAAATAAATTGTAAAGGACTGATATTCAGAATCTATGGATAAATTTGTAATTCAACAACTAAAAAGCCAACCAGATTAACAAATTAAAAAAGGACTTGGGTAGATATTTTTTAAAGATATACAAATGACCAATAAGCACACCATGAGGGAATGTAACCAGAATGGGAAAATATACCATTTCACATCCATTAGGACGGCAATGATTAAAAGAAAAGAAAACAACAAGGACTTCCCTGGTGGTCCAGTTGCTGAAACTCCAGGCTCCCAGTGCAGAGGCCCCGGGTTCCATCCCAGGTCAGGGAACTAGATCCCACACGCCACAACTAAGAGTTCACATGCTGTAACTAAAGATGCCACATGCTGCAACGAAGACTGAAGAGCGACGACCTGAAGTGCCACAACTAAGACCCAGGGCAGCCAAATGAATAAATACTATAAGTAAAAAACAAAACACAAATAGAAAAACCTTGCACTCACACCTCCAATTCCCTAATATTAAAAAAAAAAAAAAAAGACTGCATACTGCCAATACAGGTGGCAGATATTCAATCCCTGGCTATCACTTCTCAGGGGAATAACACCCTGCATGCCTCTTGGGGAGACCAAAACAAAAGAACAGAAAATAACAGATGCTGGCATGGATATAAAGAAATTGGAACCTTGAAAAAAGATCTTGCAGAAACATCTCATGGTCTGTTTCAGTAGTAACCATGTCAGTGACAACACTGTTGCAGAGTCAGGCACACACAAAAAAATGTCAGGTATAGGAATGGAGTAAAACTTCGGTACCATTCACTTGGAAAGTCACTTGGCCAAAAAGACGGCAAACAAGGAGAAATAAATCAGGCTGATGGAAGACTACTGACCTTGACAGTTTCTCAAGGCAAGAGAAATATCAGCAAAAACAAAAGGGACCTGATCAAACACAGTCATGTATGGATGTTCCCACAGTCATGTATGGATGTGAGACTTGGACCATAAGGAAGGCTTAGCACTTAAGACTTGATGCTTTCAAACTGTGGCACTGGAGAAGACTCTTGAGAGTCCCTTAGACAGCAAAAAGATCAAACTAGTCAATCCTAAAAGGAATCAACCCTCAATATTCATTGGAAGGACTGATGCTGAAGCTGAAGCTCCAATGCGCTCACCACCTGATGCGAAAAGCCAACTCACTGGAAAAGACCCTGATCCTGAGAAAGAATGAGGGCAGGAGGAGAAGAGAGTAACAGAGGATGAGATGGTTGGATGGTACCATTAAGTCACTGGACATAAGCAAACTCCAGGAGATGGTGAAGGACAGGGAAGCCTAGCATGCAGTTCATGGGGTCGCAAACAATTGGACACGACTGAATGATCAACAAAGGTCCGTCTGGTCAAGGCTATGGTTTTTCCTGTGGTCATGTATGGATGTGAGAGTTAGACTGTGAAGAAGGCTGAGTGCTGAAGAATTGATGCTTCTGAACTGTGCTGTTGGAGAAGACTCTTGAGAGTCCCTTGGACTGCAAGGAGATCCAACCAGTCCATTCTGAAGGAGATCAGCCCTGGGATTTCTTTGGAAGGAATGATGCTAAAGCTGAAACTCCAGTCACCTCATGCGAAGAGTTGACTCATTGGAAAAGACTCTGATGCTGGGAGGGA
>NW_011494955.1:875519-905987 GCF_000754665.1 Bison bison bison | reverse complement strand
GAATTGATGCTTCTGAACTGTGCTGTTGGAGAAGACTCTTGAGAGTCCCTTGGACTGCAAGGAGATCCAACCAGTCCATTCTGAAGGAGATCAGCCCTGGGATTTCTTTGGAAGGAATGATGCTAAAGCTGAAACTCCAGTCACCTCATGCGAAGAGTTGACTCATTGGAAAAGACTCTGATGCTGGGAGGGATTGGGGGCAGGAGGAGAAGGGGACGACAGAGGATGAGATGGCTGGATGGCATCACTGACTCGATGGACGTGAGTCTGAGTGAACTCCGGGAGTTGGTGATGGACAGGGAGGCCTGGCGTGCTGCGATTCATGGGGTCGCAAAGAGTCGGACACAACCGAGCGACTGAACTGAACTGAACTGAGTGATCAACAACAAAATCAAACAAAAGCTTTTGCACAGCAAAGTAAACCATAAACAAAACAAAAAGACTAACTACTGCAAATAATGTGACTAACAAGGGCTTAATTTCCAAAATATATAAAGAGGAGTACAATTGATAACAACAACAAAAAAAAACACCCAAAAGACCTTTCTTCTGGGTTGGGTTTTTTAGACATTTCTCCAAAGAAAAAAAAATTCAGATGGCCAATAGGCACATGAAAAGGTACCCATCATCACTAATCATCAAAGAAATGCAAACCAAAACTATTATACAATGAGGTACCACATCATACCGGACAGAACGGCCATCAGTAAATGTCCACAAATATGGTTTTTCCTTATGGTCCAGTGGTTAAGAATCCACCTTGCAATACAAGGGATACTGGTTCAATCCATGATCCAGGAAAATCCCATGTGCCACGGAGCAACTAGGCCTGCGCACCACAACTACTAGCTCTGTGCTCTAGAGCCCACAAGCCACAACTACTGAAGCCTGCGGGGCTACAGCCCATGGTCCGCAACAAGAGAAGACACCGCAAGAGAAGACACCTCAATTAGAGAGGAGACCCCTCTCTCCACAACTAGAGAAAAGACCCAGCAAAGCAACGAAGACCCAGGGTGGCCAAAATTAAAATAAGTAAATGAATTAACTAATTTTTTTAAAGTCTACAAATAACAAATTTGGGAGAGGATGCAGAGAAAAAGGAAACCTCTTACACTGTGGATGAGAACGTAAATTGGTACAGCCACTATGGAAAACACTACAGAGGCTCTTAAAACAAGAGAAATAAGAGTTACCTTATGATCCACCCATCCCATTCCTGGGCATGTCTACAGAGAAAAACATAGTTTGGGATACATGCACCCCAATATTCCTTGCAGTAATGTTTACAATAGCCAAGAAATGGAAGCAACCTAAATGTCTGTCGACAGATGAATAGATGAAGAAGATGTGGTGCTTATGTACCATGGAATAGTTCTCAGCCACTAAAACAAATGAAATAATGCCATTTGCAACAACATGGACGGACCTAGAGATTGTCAATACTGAGAGAAGTTAAGTCAGAAAGAGAAGGAGAAATAGTTATGACACACCTTATATGGAGAATCTAAAAAGAAACGATACAAATGAAGTTGCAAAACAGAAAGAGAGTCAGAGAATGGCTGCCAGGAGGAAGGACTAGAAGAAGGGACAGTTAGGGCATTTGGGGTGGACATGTGCACACTCCTGTATTTAAAATGAATAACCAACAAGGGCCTACTATACAGCACATGGAACTCTGCTCAATGTTATGAGGCAGCCCGGATGGGAGGGAAGTTTGGGGGATAACAGATACCTGTACGTGGATGGCCCAGTCCTTTCCCTGTTCACCTGAAACTATCAAACATTGTTAATCGGCTATAACCCATTACAAAATAAAAACTTAGGAAAACTAGAATAGATTCAAACCAACCAAAACAAAGTATTCTGTGGGAAGAAACATCATATTTCTCTTTACTGGAAAAGCGATTCAACCAGTTAATGTGCCGGATTACATTGAGCACCTTCTATACAGTAGGCACTCTTTCCCAGGCTGTGAACACAGCTGTGAAGCAGGTATAAAAGCACTCTTGGTAGATCATAAACATGTAAGCAAACAAACCAGGACACCTCAAAGGTGCTTTTAGGAACAGGATAACATCCCAGAGAGTGCCTAATGTGTGTATGTGTTGGGGAAGGGCTTCTTTAAACCAGGTCACTGAGAAAGGACCTCAGGCAAGAAAGATAAATATAATATCGCTTAAATGAAATTTAAAAAAAAACAAAAAACTGATACATACACACTTATTTAGGAAACAGAACCAGACTCAAGGATATAGACAATGAACTTGCTGTTGCCAGAAGGGAAAGGAGAAGGGCACGGATAGTTAGAGAGTTTGTGACTGACATGTACTGCTGTATTTAAAATGGATAACTAGCAGAATCTAATGTACAACAGGAATCAAAATTGTAAATCAACAATAATTCAATAAAATTAAATACAAAACAAAAAGACCACTGACCCTGAATCCTCAGCTGTAATTTGGGACTACAGGTGTTTGGCACTAAGGAGTAGGGATGCACTCTCCATAGACACACTAACCACAGCACATAACTCAGCACTTGCAGAAAGCGGTGATGTGAGGAGTAAAGAACTGTTCTTGGGGGAAAGGAGAAAGAGAGCCTGGCTCAGAGGATAGAGGTGGGTGTGCAGGCCTTACCCAGCATGCATACAAGCGCAAAGTTCTCCAGCATGACATCCAGGTACAGCTGTATCTGAGCCTCATCAAGAAGACACCATTCCTCCCAGGAGAAGTACATGGCCACATCCTCAAAGGTCACACTGCCCTGGTATAACACGAACAAATAAAACCATGAACAGTCTCACTCCTGAAAAGCCACCATCTATTTTGCCACATATCTCCCAGCCCAGTAAGATGTAACCCCCTAGAAACAACGGGAAGCAAATCTCCCTCCTCTGATCTGAACTTTCCATTGCCCCCAGAATACACAGGCAGTCATCTGAAGCTGAAATCCTGCTCTTCCCTGCTGCTTATTCCCACCAGAAAATAAGGAGACCTGCACTTACCTAAACCAGCTCAGCTTCACCTCAAAGCACTTCCATGGACTGACACGGGTTCCAGGAGTAATGTGCCATACTTCCTCCATAGAACAGGCCTGCACTCAATAACCCAGGCATGGGGTTCCCAAGGTCCCCAAACCAAAAAACTGGTAGGATGGCAGGTAAAGAGCCCCCAAGACCTTACTCAAATACAGAGAATTAGCGCCTGGGAGTGATAACAAGTGAGGGACTAGAACAACTTCCATTTACTAAAAGTGCTTCTGCAGCCCTGGGAATCTGCGGGAACACGAAGGCCACGGAGGAGAGTGACCAGGGCGGTGCTCCAGGGACTCAGGACATGCCAGGGCCACTGCCTGGTACCAGGGCCAGGGAGCCTCAGCTGACTGGCTAACCTCTCCTCCGTGACTCCATCGTCAGTGCTACCCTTTACCAGATGCTACCGTGAAAAAGCCACAACTTCCCTCTGCTCAAAGTACTCATCACCCCCTACAGACTTTTCTTCCACTGAACAGTCTTTGGAGAACTTTTAAAAGCTCGATTAGATCGTGTCCTTCCTTTGCTCAAGCTCCCAAGGCCCTAAGAAAAAAGGTACAGTACAACTTCTCATCTAGTACTCGAGCTGCAGCCTGGCCTCAAACTTAGCTCCTCACAGAAACAGGATGGACTATAGATTCCCCCAACGATCCTGCTTCAGCTGCATCCAAGCCTCACCCACACATTACACTTGTCTTCAGAAATAAAGACACCACCTCGGAAGGCCTGCATGTTCTGAACCAGGGGCCTGAGACAAAGCGACCTGAGCAGGCTTCTAACTCTGGCATCAGTATTTCAGTAAGGAAATGGGCAAGGGAGAACCCGGAGCACGAAGCGTTTACCTGATGTGGGGCCGACAGCGCAGCCGCCGCCATCGTAGCCTGTGGGCGGAGCGACAACACTCGAACAACCGAGTCGGACTCGGCACGGTTATTCTCGGCCTACGGCGACGTCTGCAACCCTGCGTAGTACGAACAAAGCTTCCAACTACGCCTCAGCCCCTCATCTCCCTCTCCAACAACACACTCCGGAGTTTCTGCCTAGCTCCACAGTCTCAGTAGCGACCAAAATGTCAGCCACCGAAACACCGGAAGTCCCACTACCGGATGTTCCGCCTCTAGGAAATGCATCGCCTTTGGACTTTCATTGGCTGAAGGCCTCAGCGCAAAATCTTCTGGGTAATGTAGTGCCAACGCCTTGAGCAATTGCGCCCCACTCTGGAAGCCCCAAGAAAAAAAGCCCCCACCCCCCCACCCCCCTGGCACCAAGAGGATCGCAGAGAAATCACCTGAGGTGGAGGAGAGTGGTTCCACAATTCTAAAGAGGATGGGGGCCCCATGAGGGAACGGAAATAGGGTGCTTCAGAGCATTTTAAGTCTTTAATGCTACTGATCACTGAAGTATTATAGACTTAATCTCAGACTTCTTGAAGCCAACCCTATTTTACATCCGTTGGTAACTGGAAGTAAACATACATTATCCTATTGCTCTTGAAATGCATGCAGCTTGAAGTGTTGAAGTCATTTAAGAAAAAAGTCTACAATACCCTGAATGGGAATGCAGAAAGTTGATATTTAACAGGCTTGATGAAGCCTAACAAGAGATAAAGACAACTTAGCAAGTATAACTCCCATATTGATATCTAATCAAACACCTATTTCCTATGCTTACTATTTGATTTCTATGGCAAGAGTCTCAAGTTGGCTTGCAAAGAACAGCCCTTATGGTGTTTCATGCCAGTGTTTTTCCATCCACTGTCCCCTAACATTTCTTCTTGGCCATAAATTCTCAACTGTCTTTACTTTAACATTGAACTCAATCTTTCATCCATATTGTAACAAGCCCAGAACTTTGGGCATCCATCTCACATGCCTGTCCCAACATCTCTCTGGAGTGTTTGTGTGTTTCTCTGGCCCTGGGTCTGCAATTCCCACTGTATTTTCCCAATAAGGTCTTATTTCTCATTTCCCTTTGTGCTGTGGTACATGAGTTTGTAGATCCAGGCCACAATGAAGGGTGGTCAGCATTCAAACTCTGTCACACTGTGTCCCCTGTTGGGCTAACATGCAGCAATATTTAGAATATTTTCATGTGCAATAATGTTACTGGTGTTACATAAGGGCTCTCTTAGTTTACAAATGCATTCTAAGAAGTTATGTATTCAATGACATACCTGGGATTATAAATTTGAAAAACACAGAAGTACATGATGCTACAAAAACACAAAAAAATGTGCATGGTAAGATAGATGATATAACATTGGGGAAGGACCCAATAGTCATTCCATTTATATAAGCATTTGAAAATAGTCTCACAAAAGTGGTGGGCTGCACTCAAGGCTCAGTGGTAAAGAACCCACCTGCCAATGCAAGAGACGCAGATTCGATTGATCCCTGGTCTAGAAAGATCCCACATACCCCCAGAGCAACTAAGCCCATGCACCACTACTAGTGAGCCTGCGCTCTAGAGCCTGGGAACAATGACCAAATCCCATGACCTGGAGCCCATAGTGTGCAACAAGAGAAACCACCACTCTCCGCAACTAGAGAAAAGACTGCACAGGAATAAATATCTAGCACAGTCAAAAATAAGTAGGTAAATACAATTATATATTTTAAAAAGTAGAATATGCTCTTGCATCAGTAATTTTAATGCTGAGGATGAATTAAAAATGGTACGAGGACACTGCTTCAAGGGGTGTACATAAGTATCAAAACGCACATTTTAAATAAGTAAAATTTATTTTAAGTCAACTATACATCCATGAAATGTTTAAAACAAATATCCAAAACCTATCATTTTATAAGCATTCAAGTAATGTAAAATTCTTAAAATTATATGTAGAAATACTGAACTTGTAAAGGGGGAGTCACACAATGGTGGGCTACTGGCAAAGGTCCCCAACTCCAGGTTAAGTGACATTATGCTGGCAATCTGACACTGTTTATGGGAGTATTTACACCCACAGAAATCAGCAAACATTATAAAATAGGCCTTAACGTACTTTGTAACTTAATGTCTGCACTTAAGACAGAAGTAGCATATGTTATAAATTCAGATTTATCTTAAATGTGTATAATATATCTGGTCATTACATCATGCATACTAAAGAAATTGAGGAAAACCTGAGAACATATTCTTTCAGTATTCCAAATTCTGTGCAGACATCATTGACATTACTGGCTAATGGGTGAACTCTCACAGATGTCTTTCTTGTTTACCTGCTCTCGTATTTATCAAAAAAAGAGAAAATGGGGAAATAAAAGAAGACAAGTGATAAGAACCAAACAAGACACATAGGTAAAGAGATATTAAGAAACAACACTCAACCTCAAGAATTCTGACAAATGCAATTAAAATCATGATTTCACACTGCTGTTAATGGTCATCATTGGAGGTATCAGCATGTATCCAGTCTTAGATTTTAACATAGGTTCAAATTTTGGGTCATATGGTAGCTTTATTCCTAGTTTTTAAGAAATCTACATACTGTTCTCCATAATGTTTATATCAATTTCCACTCTCACCATATACCCTGAGAAAACCGTAATTCAAAAACATATGTGTTCCAATGTTCACTGCAGCAAAATTAAAATAGCTAGGACATGGAAGGAACCAAGATACCCACTGTCAGATGAATGGATAAAGAAGTTGTGGTATAGAGTATTAGGCAGCCATAAAAAGTAATCAATGTGTCAGTTCTAGTGAGGTGGATGAACTTAAAAGCCCATTATACAAAGTCAAAAAAGGACAACAAATTATAGTTTACTTATGCACACATATGGAATCTAGAAACACGGTACTGATTAACTTATTTGCAGGGAGAGAACAGAAATAGACACAGAGAAGAGATTTATGGACACAGCAGGTGAAGGAGAGGGTGAGAGGAATTCAGAGTATCATTGAAATATACAACTACCACGTCTAAAATAGCTAGTGAGAAGTTGCTGTGCAACACAGGGAGCTCAACTCAGTGCTCTCTGACAACCTAGAGAGGTGGGATGGAGTGGGGGAGTGGTCAAGAGGAAGGATACATATGTATACTTATGGCTGATTCATGTCACTGTATGAAAGAAACCAACATACTGTAAAGAAAGTTGCTAAACAAAAATATTTTCTAGGAATGTTCGTCAACTCTGCTTCCTAATGATGGGGGAGGGGGGCAAGTTCTTACTGATTAACAATCATTACTGGGCAACTTGCATTTTTCAAAGTGAGTGGGGGTAGGAGGAGCAGTGGCAGGACACGCAGAGGTTGAGAGGAAGAACGTTGGAGACCAGGCTATGTGAGGACCACAGAGGATACTTAGTTCTTCAGTGTTCCTCACACTGCCTAGAACATGAGTGGGTCAACTGCATAATGGGACAACAGGCACAGCCTGAAGTGGTGACGCCAGTGTAAAATGCAGTGACCCAGCGAGCGAGGCTGGAGCCTCTGGCTTAGTGCTGCTGTCCTGTGAAGAACTTCCCAAGGGGAGAGTGTTTGCAGAACTGCACATAGGTGGAAATGAAGCTGGAACCCTTGGTGGTGATGCAGGCATCAGGTGTGGTCGGAACACAGGAGAGTCCCTGCTCTGAGCAGCAGCAAAGCCGCCAGCGTATATGTGCAGTGAAGAGGAACCACTCTCACGAAAGAGAGAGCCCTTATGAAAAGCCCTCTACCTCTCTGAGATGGACGCCCCTTCTTTCTCAAATAGCAATAATAAAAACTGAATCACAGCACTGGTTTGGTTGAGTAGCTAAATGGAACAATCTACAGGAAAGTCATCAATGTTGGTTTTCAGAAAAAAGATAATCAGCGTGAGGCTAGGGTATAAGCAGGGCTCATCAGGCAGGGGATGAGGGGTGCAGAAATGTTAGGACGGACAAGGTGTTATCTCAGTATCCAAACCTGGAGGGAGCAGGAGGGGGTAAAATGACCAGACTCCCTAAATCTTGAAACAGGTAACCTGGAATTAAATCCCAGATCTGTATCCATTGCAAAGAGATCACAAACATGATACAGCATCTCTGTGCTTCAGTTTCCTCTAGAAAGTGTTCGTTTGCGGCCTAGGTACGTCCCACCTTCTTACTACCTCAAATCCCTCAATTTCACTGCCAGCCGTATTGTGATACCCATAAAGCCCTTTCTCTAGTGTGAGCTACTTGATGGCTAATCAAGTGGCACTTTCAGGAAAATGATTGACCACATTCCTTGCACTCCGAAGGGTTTTCTCTAGTGTGGATTTTCCTAAAGGAACTCAGTTGGTGGGCTTGGTTAAAGGATGTCCTATATTCACTGCACATATACAGTGTTTCTCTTCTGTGACTGCCCTAATAATGGAAGCCAGACAGAATATATAAGACTTACCACATACATTACACTAATAAGGCCTTTCTAAAGTATGAATGGAGAAGGCAATGGCACCCCACTCCAGTACTCTTGCCTGGAAAACCCCATGGATGGAGAAGCCTGGTAGGCTGCAGTCCATGGGGTCGCTAAGAGTCGGGCACACCTGAGCGACTTCACTTTCACTTTTCACTTTCATGCATTGGAGAAGGAAATGGCAACCCACTCCAGTATTCTTGCCTGGAGAATCCCAGGGACGGAGGAGCCTGGTGAGCCGCTGTCTATGGGGTGGCACAGAGTCGGACACGACTGAAGCGACTTAGCAGCAGCAGCAGCAGCAAAGTATGAATTCTCTGATGTCCAATGAAACAGTACTTACAGGTAAAAGATTTATCATATTTCTTGTACTGATAAGGCTTTTCTCCACTATGGATTTTGCTATGGGTACTGAGGTACTTCCTTCAGCTAAAGGATTTTCAACATTCGGTGCAGGCGTAAGGCCTTTTTCCACCGTGAACTCTGTGATGTACAATTATGTTCCAGTTTTGGAAAAAAGATTTATTATATTCATTGCACTCGAAAGACTTTTTTCCAGTGTGGATTTTCCTAGGGATATGTGGAAGCTGTCTCTGGCTAAAGGATTACCAACATTTAAGCCCTTTCAGAAGTGTGAACTCTCTGATGACGATGAAGGCCTGACCTATCAGTAAAACATTTCCCACATTCTCTGCACTCATAAGGCTTTTCTCCACTGTGAACCCTCTGATGCCGATGAAGACGTGACCTATCAATAAAACATTTTCCACATTCAATGCACTCATAAGGTCTTTCTCCACTGTGAACGCTCTGATGATTCTGGAGGCCTCTCTTAACAATAAAAGATTTCCCACATTCACTGCACTGATAGGGCCTTTCTCCGCTGTGAACTCTCTGATGGTACCGGAGACCACTTGAAAAAATAAAACATTTCCCACATTCACTGCACTCATAGGGCCTTTCTCCACTGTGAACTCTCTGATGATACTGAAGACCTCTCTTATCAATGTAACATTTCCCACATTCACTGCACTCATAAGGCCTTTCTCCGGAATGAACTCGCTGATGATAATGGAGGTCAGATTTAGCGATAAAAGACTTCCCACATTCACTGCACCCATAGGGCCTCTCGCCACTGTGAACTCTCTGATGATACTGGAGGCCACGCAGAGCAACAAAAGACTTCCCACACTCACTGCACTCATAGGGCCGTTCGCCAGTGTGAACTCTCTGATGGTCAATTAACCGCCCCTTTTGGATGAAAGATTTACCACATTCCTTGCATTTATAAGGCTTTTCTCCAGTGTGGATTTTTCTATGGATTCTGAGGTACCTCCTTTGGCTAAATGACTTTCCACATTCAGGACAGGCATATAGTGTTCCTCCAGAGTTAAATCTCTGACCTGCAAGGAAGCCAGATTTGTGGGCAAAAAATTTTCCAGAATGGCTGCATTCATAAGACCTTTCTCTGGCACGAACTTCCTCGTGCTGAATAAGGCTATTTCTTTGGATGCAGGCTTCCCTACATTTGCTGAACTCACAATATCCTTCACCAGTGAGGGCTTCTTCATCCTGAACAAGTATGTCTGTGGGGTTGGAGACTATCTTGTCTTCTTCCCAGCTCTGATGACTTTTTCCACTGTGAAAAACAGCATCATACTCCTTACTGTTGTTTCGTGGCATCCTGGTATTAGTGGCTGGTTTCTGAACTCCCATGTTGGCCAGGAAGTCATTCCCAATCTCCATGTTGGTAGACAGATTCCTTGCTGCATGGATCGTACAGCTTTTCAAATATGCAGATCTTTCCATATGACACTGGCAGAATTTCACTCCAGTGTGCTGCTGAACATTGGCAGTAAAATAGAATTGTTTCCCACACGTCCCACACGTGTATTCTTTCTGCTCCCTATTTGTTCCTTGCTCTTCAGCTAAATGTAAAATGTCTCTCAAGACTGGGACACATATCTTACAGGGCTGGGTATTCTCAGGAGACAATTCTGCCCTGAGAGTCCTAATCTGTGATGCTCCCTCTGCAAATACATTCTGTTCAGAACATGTCTCTGCATGCTGGACTCCATGACAAGAACCTGAAAACAAACAGTTTGACTTTATTGGAGGGAATAACATCATTACAACTGTACATCTGATACATGAAAGAGGCAGTCCATGGAATCGTGTTCAGGACATGAACTGGGATTAAACTGAAGAAGCAGCTGGTCTCACTATGCCCAGGACACAAGGACTGGATGTGGCTCTCACAGCCAAGTGGTTAAGACAGTGCACTGCCAATGCAGGGAGTGTAAGTTCAATCCCTGGCCATGGAACTAAGATCCTACATGTCTCACAGCCAAAAAAAAAAGAGGAAAAGATTAAAAAAAAAAAAAAAGTTACTATATTAATATCAAAGCTGACTTAACATAAACAAAGTCATCAGGGATAAAGAGAATTACACAATGATAAAGGGGTCAATTTTTCAGATTTCAAAATAATCCTTAACATTTATGTGCCTAACAACAGAATATTTAAACGTGAGGCAAAACAGACCTACAAGTAGAAACAGATATAATAGCTGACGACTATAATAGTTGGAGACTTCATTCAAAACTGCTCTACCAGAAATGACCAGATTCAGCAAACAGAAAATCTGTAAAGATGCTGTTCAACTGAAAAGTGCCATCATCAATCAACTGGATGTAAGGACACCTAAAGACTACTAGTATACTCCATCCAAAATCAGCACAATAGTCTATTCATGCTGACATACAACATTAACAAGATAGACCACATCCTAGGTCAGAAAACACACCTTAACAAATTTGAAACAACTGAAATCATACAATGTCTTTTCTCAGAGCGCAGCGGAATTATAACAAAAATCAGTAACACAGTTGGGAAGATCCACTGGAAAAGGGAAAGGCTACCCACTCCAGTATTCTGGCCTGGAGAATTCCATGGACTGTATAGTCCATGGGGCTGCAAAGAGTTGGACATGACTGAGCGACTTTCAAAAAGAAAAAATATGTAACACAAAGATAGCTGAAAAAAAAAATCCCAAAATTTTGAGAATTAAACTATACATTTCAAATAAAACATGGGTCAAAGAAGAAGTCCCCAAAAAGAAATCTTAAGAAAACTTTTAGTTAGAACTGGACATGGAACAACAGACTGGTTCCAAACAGGAAAAGGAGTACGTCAAGGCTGTATATTGTCACCCTGCTTATTTAACTTATATGCAGAGTACATCATGAGAAATGCTGGGCTGGAAGAAGCACAAGCTGGAATCAAGATTTCCAGGAGAAATATCTATAATCTCAGATATGCAGATGACACCACCCATATGGCAGAAAGCAAAGAAGAACTAAAGAGCCTCTTGATGAGAGTGAAAGAGGAGAGTGAAAAAGTTGGCTTAAAGCTCAACATTCAGATAACTAAGATCATGGCACCTGGTCCCATCACTTCATGGCAAACAGATGGGGAAACAGTGGCAACAGTGGCTGACTTTATTTTTCCAAAATCACTGCAGATGGTGACTGTAGCCATGAAATTAAAAGACGCTTACTTCTTGGAAGGGAAGTTATGATCAACCTAGACAGCATATTAAAAAGCAGAGACATTACTTTGCCAACAAAGGTCCGTCTAGTCAAGGCTATGGTTTTTCCAGTAGTCATGTATGGATGAGAGAGTTGGACTATAAAGAAAGCTGAGCACTGAAGAATTAATGCTTTTGAACTGTGGTGTTGGAGAAGACTCTTGAGAGTCCCTTGGACTGCAAGGAGATCCAACCAGTCCATCCTAAAGGAGATCAGTCCTGTGTGTTCATTGGAAGGACTCATATTGAAGGTGAAACTCCAATACTTTGGCCACCTGATGTGAAGAGTTGACTCATTTGAATAGACCCTGATGCTGGGAAAGACTGAAGGCAGGAGGAGAAGGGGACGACAGAGGATGAGATGGTATCACCGACTCAATGGACATGAGTCTGGGTAAACTCCTGGAGTTGGTGATGGACAGAGAGGCCTGGTGTGCTGCGATTCATGGGGTCGCAAAGAGTCGGACATGACTGAGCGACTGAACTGAACTGAAGAAAACTTTTTTAAGTATTTTCAAATAAACACAACACTTTTCAAAATAAGTGAAAGCAGTGTTTATAAGGCAATTTATAGCATTGAATGAACATATTGCAAAAGGAGACCTAAAATCAATTATCTGTGCTTTCACCTTATGAAACTACTATATAGAAAAATCAACAAAGCTCCAAAAAACCTTGTTATTTAAAATGGCCAATAATATAAAAAGGATTCTAGTCAGTCTGTGAAAATGAGGCAGTACACAAATTAATAATATCAAAAATGAAAGAAAAGGGGAAAAAAAGGAAAGAGAAGGGACATCCTTGGTGGTCCATTGGCTAAGACTCCTAACTCTCAAAGCAAGGGGCCCAGATTCCATCCCTGGTCAGGGAACTAGATATCACATGCTGCATCTAAGAGTTCACATGCCTCAACTAAAAGATCTACATGCTATGAAATATCAGTAAATTGAATCAAAAACTGTAAAAAAAAAAAATTACATACCATGATCAACTGGGATTATTGCAAGGTACACAAGGATAATGTAACATTCAAAAATCAATAAACAGAATCCATATCAAGAATTCCCTGGCAGTGCAGTGGGTAACAACCTACCTGCAGGGGATCCAGGTAAGATCCCTGGTCCGGGAGATTCCACATGCCACAGGGCAACTGAACTCTCAGGCCACAAGTACTGAACCAACCTGTAAACCTTGCTCACCACAACTAGAGAAAATCCTCCCAGCAACAAAGACCCAATGCAACCAAAAAATTAAAAAAAAAAAAAAAAAAATTCTAAAAGCAAAATAAAAGCAACCAAAAAAGACAACCTAAAAACTGGGAGAAAATATTTGCAAATGATGTAAGTCAGAAAGAGAAAGACAAATACCATTTGATTTCACTTCTTTATGGAATCTGAAATATGACACTACATATCTACATATAAACATACAGAAAACAGAAACAGACTCAGGAACAGAGAACAAACTTGTGTCTGCCAAGTGGGAGGGAGGTAAGTGAGGGAAGGATTGGGAGTATAGGATTGGCAGACGCAAACTAGTAAACATAGCATGGATAAACAAGGTCTTGATGTCATACTACAGGAAATTATATTCAGTACCTGTGATAAATCGTAAGGGAAATGAATAACGAATATATATATATATATGTGTGTATGTGTGTGTATTAAAAAAACTTAGTAGCTATGCTGTGCAGCAAAAATTAACATAAAGTTGAGAACTGAACAGAATATTTTAATAAAATTATAAAAACAAAAAAACGGAAAGACTACTGACCCTGAATCCTCAGCTGCAAATTTGGGGATACAGGTGTTCTGGCGCTGAGGTTGCACTCTTCCTAGCTGTACTAACCACAGACATAACTCAGCATTTTGAGAAAGTAGTGCCCATGGTCCGTATGTGACAAGGACATACCTACCCCAGGGGAAAAAGAAAAAGGCAGAGCCTAGCTCAGAGGAGCGAGGTGGGTGTGTAGGCCTTACCCAGCATGCACACAAGTGCGAAGTTCTCCAGCATGACATCAAGGTACAGGCGTATTTGAACCTCATCAAGAAGACACCATTCATTCCAGGAGAAGTACACAGCCACATCCTCAAAGGTCACACTGCCCTGGTACAATAGGGAGAAATAAAACAGTGAACGAACTCACTCCCAAAAAACCACCATCCAACTTCTTCGCACATCTCCCCCACTGCCCAGTCAGATGGGGCCTCCTGAAACCTGGAATTAAAAAAAAACCTCCCTCCTTTGATCTGACCTTCCCATTGGCTCCGGAAAACACAGGTAGTCCTTTGAAGCCAAAATCCGGCTCTTCCCTACTGTTTATTCCCACCAGGAGAAAAAAAAAAAAACAAACAACCCTGCACTTACCTAAACCAGTTCAGCCTCACATTAAAAGTGACCAGTTCCACACTTCCTTCCACTGATGATGGAAAATAGGAACCACCTCAACAGACCCCGGCCTGCATTCAGGACCCTGAACATGGGGTTCTCCAGGGTTCCCAAACCAAGGGTCTGGGTGAATGGCAGGTGAAGAGCCTTAAGACCCTTGTCAAATACAAAGAATGCGTGCATGGGCTTGAGAATAATTGAGGGACAGGGACAACCTCCATTTACCAAAAGTGCTTCTGCAGACCTGGGAATCTGTGGGAACGGGCAGACCACGGAGGAAGGTGACCTGGGTGATGTTCCAGGGGCTCAAACTTTCCCAGGACTTCTGCCTGGGACCAGAGCCCTGGTAATGGCACGGTGGCTGGCTAAGGTCTCCTTCGTGACTCCATCCTTAGTACTACCTCTTTATGAGTTGTGAGCAAGGAAAAGCCAGAAATTCCCTCTGCCTCAAATTAATCATCACAAACCAACAGACTTTTCTTTCACTAAACAGTTTCGGAGCCTAATTTTAAAAACCCCAATTCAGATGACGTCCGTCCTGTGCTCAAAACTCTTCACCGCTTCCAGAAGGTCCAAGCAGGAAATGACAACCTCTCATTTGCCACTCCAGGTGAAGCCTGCCCGCAAACGTTGTTCCTCACAGAAGCTGGACGGACCTCAGGTTCCCCAACATTCCTTCTTCAGGTGCATCTCAAAGCCTCACTCACACATTACACAGGTCCTCGGAAATAAGGACACCACCCCGAAGGCCGCCTGTCGTGGAAGAGGGCCCTGAGATACAGCGGCCTGAGCAGGCGCTCTCGCACGGGGCATTCATATTTTGACGGGAAAGGGGGCAGGGCAGAGCGTTTACCTGAGGTGGCACCGGCAGCGAAGCCGCCGCCATCCGAGCCTGTGGGCCGAGCGGAGCTTCCAAAGTAGAGCGACCAGGTCGGTTTCCGCACGATAACTCGCCGCAGGCGACACTAAGCACAGACCCTGTGCAGTGTGCACGAAGACTCCGCTTCCGCCTAAGGCCCCTCACTGCCCAGCAAACTCCTCACTCGTGAGCTTTTCACCAGCCCCACGGTCTCAACAACAAACACAACGTCGAAATAAACGCGCCGGAAGTCACACTGCCGGATCCAGGAAACGCGCATCTTCTGAATTTTCAAGGGCTCAACCCACTCCAGTGTTCTTGCCTGGAGAATCCCAGGGACGGGGGAGCCTGGTGAGCTGCCGTCTATGGAGTCGCGCAGCGTCGGACGCGACTGAAGCGACTTAGCAGCTACCTCACCTTAGCGCAAGTTCTTCTGGGTAATGTAGTGCCAAGGCCTCAAGGCATGGCGCCACACTGGAAGTGCAAGGAGGAAAGCCAAGCCGCACCGCGAGGAGCGCTGGGAAATCACGTGTCGGGGGCCTCCGTCCTCATTCAAGAGATGGGGAGTCGATGACGAAATAGGGGGAGAGTGCTTCAGAGAATTTAAGTCTTTAATGATACTGATCTCTGAAGTGTAGGGATAATGTAGCTGACAGCCATTGGTAACTGGAAGTAAGAAAACATTATCTTATTGCTCTTGAAATGCATGCAACCTGAAGTGCTCAAGTCATCTGTAAATTATGGTCAGGGAAAAGAAAAAAAGACTACAGGATTCTGACTGGGAATGTTGAAAGTTGATACTGGGCAGGCCTGCTACAGGTGAACAAGAGAGAAAACACTTATTTTCGTCCCCCAGAAAAGGCTGTCGTGCCTGCATAGTCAGTGATGGTGTGCAACTAAGTGAGAAACAATGATGGATAATCAGGACACCCAAAATGGCTGTATTCTTCCTCTTTGTACATCCCCTGCCCCACCAGTCTGATTCACCTATACCCTACTCGCCTGCCTGAACTTTCACTTAATAATAAAGCCTCATATATCAATACCTACCTTCTTGCTCTAGCCCCAGATAGTCCTTGTTTTTGTCATTAGATAGTAACTACTTCACATTGAGTTTCTCAGAGACTGTAAGTGGTCTGCTTTTTTCCTGGTTTCCCTGTCAACTGACGAGCCAGCCTCACCTCAATTCCCTCTAAAGCAAGTAACCTCCCTATCCTCCCCAGTAAAAAAAGAAAAAAAAAAAGCCTACCGCCATATCCTGCCTGCTGTGTCTGACCACGGTGATGTGTCTCTCCTGGACCTTGTGATGTCTTCGTCCTTGTCTCTGGGCTCTGTATTTGCTATTCAGGCTGAGCGATTATTAATATGTTATCCTGACTTTAAGACTAGACCCCTTTGTCTCTCACAGCTGATCAGTGTCTCCAGTTTCTGCCACTCCAGCCCTGCCTGGCACAGTTCCACAGGGAGGAGGCAGGGCCAGGGTGGTTTCTCTGTAGGTATGCTGGGGTGGGTAAACTGTGGCTAAGCAGCTGTCAGAAACGTGGGCTGCTCCTCATGCACCCATGGAGTAACTGCCAACAATCGCCACTGCAGCCCAACCTGGGCTCTGCCCTGGGACTTGCCTTTGCACCCAAAAATTGAGTCCTTACCCTGGTCTTGACTGCACCAGATCCAGCAACACGTTGGGGCATGGAGTCAGTGGAGCCAGAGCATGTCTTCTCCTTGGCTGGGGTGTATGTGAACCTGCTCACTGGAAACCAGCAGCTGATAAAGCAGACCTCACTCTGCCAGGCTCAAGGGCCAGGAGTGAGCAAGCAAACTCCTACTAAACAGGGTTCAGGCTCCTGCAACTTTTCTGTCTGTCCCACTGTGCCTCCAACCAGTCCACCACATAGAACCTAGGACTGGGACATTCTGTTTCTTGAACTGCTCACAATCCAGATGCCATGATGTTACCAAAACACACACAAAAAATACATGATATGATAAATGATCTCACAAAGGGGTAGGATGCAATAGTCATGCCATTTATATAAACATTTGAAAACAGTCATCACAAAAGTAGGTGGCTTCCCTCGTGGCTCAGTGGTAAAGACTGCACCTGCCAATGCAGGAGACAAGGGTTCAATCCTTGGTCCAGGAAATACCACAGGTCACAGCTATTGAGCCTATGGTCTAGAGCCTGGGACCCAAAACTACTAAGCACATATGCAAAAACTCTTGAAGCCCTAGTGCCCTAGAGCCCTGCTCTAGCACACTGCAATGAGATGCCCATGCACCACAACCAGAGAGTACCCCTCACTCTCCACAACTAGAAGAAGCCTGTGCAACAATGAAGACCCAGCACCATCACAAATAAATAAAATTACATATTGTAAAAAGTGGAATGTGCTCTTACATCAGTAATTTTAATGTTGAGGATGAATTAAAATGGCAGGTAGAAACTGGTTTGAGGGGTATACACAAAGTATCAGAATATTGACATTTACTTATTAAATACGTAAAATTTAAGTCTACTGCACAACCATAAAACGAGTTTAAAATATGCAAAACCTGTCACCATATGATCATTCAACTATGGTAGCATTCTTAAAAGTTATTTTTGGCTACTGAACCTGTAAGAGGGGAAAGTATCCAGTGGTGCACTACTGGCAATGCTTCCCAACTCCATGTTCAGTGACATTATGTTTGCAGTCCGACATTGGCTATGGAAGTATTTACACTCATGGAAATTGGCAAACGCTATAATATAAAAAAGGATTTACTTTGTAACTGAATGTCTGCACTTAAGATTGAGGTAGCTTATGTTAATAGTATACATTTATCTTAAATGTGTATAATGTATTTGATTATTGCATTATGCGTAGTAAAGAAATTGAGGAAAACATGAGAACATGTTCTCTCAGTATTCCAAATTCAAATTCCATGCAGGAAACACTCACATTATTGAAGAATAAGTGAAATATCACGGATATCTTTGTTGTTTCCCTGCTCGCCTATTTGTCACAAAAAGGGAAAATGGGGAAATCCCACAAAATAAAAGTAGGCAAAAAGATAGGAACAGAAAGATACCCAAACAAGACACACAGGAAAAGAGACATTAAAAACCAGCAACACTCAACATCAGAAATCCTGAGAAATGCAATTAAAACCATAATGATTTCATACTGCTATCTTACAGTCTTCATTGGAGGTGTCAGCATGCATCCAGTCTTAGAGTTTAAGATAGGCTGGATTTCTGGGTCATATGGTAGTTGTTAGCTTTTTAAGAAATCTCCATTCTATTCTGCATAATGGTGATATCCATGTATATTCCCACCATAGAGCCTGAGAAAACCATAATTCAAACAGAAACATGGACCCCTGTGTTCATTGTGTACTATTTACAATAGCTAGGACATGGATGCAAACTATATGTCCCCTGACAGATGAATGGATAAAGAAGTTGTGGTACACGTATACAATGGAATATTACTCAGCCGTAATAAGGAATCAATTCAAGTCAGTTCTAGTGAGGTGGATGAACCTACAGCCCATTGTACAGAGTGAAGTCAGGAAAAAAATGTCATATATTAATGCATATAATGTATACATGTATATACATTAATGCATATACATATACATTAATGTCATATATTAATGCATATACAGGAATAGAGACACAGACAGGAATTTATGGAAACACTGGAGGAAGGAGAGGGTATGAAAAATGGAGCGAATAGGACTGAAACATCCTCTACCATACATAAAACAGATAGCTATTGGGAAAGTTCTGTATAGAACTGGGGGCTCAACCCAGTGCTTTGTGACAATTTAGAGGGGTGGAACTGGGTGTGCGGATGGGATGCAGATTCAAGAGGGAGGGGACATATTTATACTTGTGGATGATTCACATTGTTATATGGCAGAACGAGCAAAACATTGTAAAGCGATTATCCTCCAATTAAAAGTAAATATTAAAAATAAAGAAAAAAGATAGCTTGGTCTAGTGTGGGTCCCAAAATGGGTAGGCAAGTACTTGTTGCTTAACAATCATTTGGTGACTTGCATTCTTACATTTATGGAAGGGTGTGGGGATGGGAGGAGCAGTGAGAAGATCAGTAACGAGGACAGGAGGAAGAACCTGGGAACCAGTCCATGTGGGAACCACAGTGGATGCTCTTATTCCTTCATTGTCCCTCACATTAACTAGAACCATCAGTGGGTCAACTAAATAATGGAGTAATAGGGACATGCTAATCAAACCAGTCAATCTTAAAAGAATCAGTCCTGAATATTCATTGGAAGGACTGATGCTGAACCTTAAGTTCTAATACTCTGGCCACCTTATGTGAAGAGCCAAATCATTAGAAAAGACTCTGATGCTGGGAAAGATTGAAGGCAGGAGGAGAAGGGGATGACAGAGGACAAGATGATTGGATGGCATCACCGACTTAATGGACATGAGTTTGAGCAAGCTCAAGGAGATGGTGGAGGACAGGGAAGCCTGGTGTGCTGCAGTCCATGGGTCACAAAGAGTTGGACATGACTGAGAGACTAATCAGCAACAACTAGGAATATGCTGAAGTCTGTATATGAAGATGGAAAGGACCTTAGAAACCAAACATTGCATATGGTGGTGAAGAAGTCTGGGGTGATACCAATGACCCAGTCTGGAATGCCTGGCTTAGTGCTGCTGTCCCTGTGAGGAACTTCCCAAGCAGGAGGGTGACATGCATGGGTGGAAATGAAGCTGGAGTCCCTGGTGGTAAGGCAGGAAGATGTGTGTAATTCATGGTCAGGACACAGGAGACAGAGTCCTTGCGCTGAGGGGTAGAAGTCAGTGTATACATGCAGTGTAGAGGGACCACTCTCATGAAGGTCTGGCAGTAGTGAGCACTTGTGTAAGTCCCTCACAGCATTGGTTTGGCTATGGTACAGGCAGGGCTTATGCGGTGGGGAGTGGGAGTGCTGAAGCATTAAGATGGAGGTGTTCTTTTAGTCCCCAAACTTAGCGGTGGGGAGAGGCAGCAGAGGACTGAAATGACCAGACTCCTCAAATCCTGAACCAGGCAACACTGAATCCCAGGTCCATATCCATTGTGCCAAGATCGCCGAGATCACAAACAGATGATACTATGTCTCTGTGCTTCCTCTCTAGAAAGGGTCCATTTGATGCAGAGATTCTTTGCATCTTCTAACAACCAGTCCATCCTAAAGGACATCAGTCCTGGGTGTTCATTGGAAGGACATGTTGAAGCTGAAACCCATGGACCCATTGGAAAAGACCTTGATGCTGGGAAAGATTGAGGGCAGGAGGAGAAGGGGATGACAGAGGATGAGATGGTTGGATGGCATCACCGACTCAATGGACATGGGTTTGGGTGGACTCCAGGAGTTGGTGATGGACAGGGAGGCCTGGCATGCTGCAATTCATGGGGTCACAAAGAGCAGGACACGACTGAGTGACTGAACTGAACTGAACAGCCTTAAACTCCTTCAAAGTAATAGCCAGCCATATTTGGGATATTCATAAGGTTCTTTCTCCAATGTGAAATCTCTGATGAACAAAGAGACTGGATTTACTAATAAAAGATTTCCTGCATTCACTGCATTCATAAGGCCTTTCTCCAGTGTGAACTCTCTGATGACAATGAAGATTTGAACTACCAATAAGACATTTCCCACATTCACTGCACTTGTAAATTTCTCCAAGATGGACTTTCCTATGGGAACTGAGGTGGTGGATTTGGTAAAGGATGTCCTAAATTCTCCAGGCTTATATAGCCTTTCTCCCCTGTAAATGCCCTGATGATAATGAAAACCAGGCAGAAAAGTGTATGATTTCCCACATACTTTACACTCATAAGGCCTTTCTCCAGTATGAGTTCCCTGATGTTCAATGAAAGAGTACTTACTGGTAAAAGATTTATCATATTCCTTGAACTGATATGGCTTTTCTGCAGTGTGGATTTTCCTATGGTTACTGAGCTCCCAGCTTTGGTAAAATGTGCTTCAACTAAAAGATACTAAGTGTCCCAACTAAGACCCAGCACAGCCAAATAAATAAATAAATATATTTTTTTAATGTGGGTCTGCCCATATCATATCGGCAGGATTTCTCCCCAACAGGCTGCTTCTGGTGCTGCTGAATGTTGGCAGCGAAACAGAATTATTTCCCACATGACCCACATACACATACAGCAGTTTTCTGCCTGCTGTTTGTTCCTTGTTCTTCAGCCAAATGCAAAATGTCTCTCAAGACTAGAATGCACATCTTACAGAGCTGGACCTTCTCAGGAGACAAACCTGTGCTGGATGTCCTCATCTGTGAGACTCCTTCTGCAATTCGCTCTGTTCAAAAGGTGTCTCCTTATCCTGAACTCCATGCCAAGAACCTGAAAACAAAGAAGTGGTAAAGAAGTCCTTGTTGACTTTTTTGGAGGGAAGGATGACATCACAAATCCATGTCGGACACGTGAAAGAACCACTGCCCAGGAGTATGTTCGGAAATAGGCTTGGAGTCAAATTGAGGAAGCATCTGCAAGAATCGTAGGCTGCCGTGAAACTGGGAAAACTGGGAAGTAGTAGAAATGACAAATTGACAAAAGGTCAAGAATAGACAAAGATGAGAGAAATGATTTGTAGCCACTGACGATGGCACCATGACACTTGTCCAAAGGAAGAAAGGCATTCTATCTGGTATGAACACAGACCTGATATCAAGCCCTCACCCAGCTGCCGTTTATTTCCCCAGGGTACCTCTGAGCACTTTATGTTGAGACCAGAATGATGTCCATACCGTGAAGCCCCAAGGACTCTCCATTGCAAGCTGAAAGACTACACAGGACACAAACTATACAACTTCTAACTCAGTCAAGATGGGTGAATGGTAACACTGGCCCAGAGGAACTCAGTAACACAATATATGGCATTTAAATATTACACTAAAAAAATCCAGTGGATCCAGGGAAAGGGATGGACAGTGGATAGAATTTAGGAATTTTAGGAATCTATCTCCACCAAAACGTATTAATAATTGTACTGCTGCTGCTGCTGCTAAGTTGCTTCAGTCGTGTCCGACTCTGTGCGACCCCAGAGACCGCAGCCCACCAGGCTCCCCCGTCCCTGGGATTCTCCAGGCAAGAACACTGGAGTGGGTTGCCATTTCCTTCTCCAGTGCATGAAAGTGAAGTCGCTCAGTCGTATCCGACTCCTAGCGACCGCATGGACTGCAGCCCACCAGGCTCCTCCATCCATGGGATTTTCCAGGCAAGAGTACTGGAGTGGGTTGCCATTGCCTTCTCCGAATAATTGTACTAACAGAGTCTAATTTATCTAACACTTTTGCAACTATTGAGCCTACTGAATATCTGCAGAGTCCCACGAAACAGAGTTTGAAGAGATAAAGATTCACAACCAGAATCAGATATCACATGGAGGTTAAGATGATCACATGGGGAATATGAAATAATTATGAATAAGCTAATTAACCTCTGCTAAAGAATAAAGAAAACAGCATACCATACCAGAAGGACAATGTAAGTTGAGAAATGAGAATTCTAACAGAGGAACCAAAAAACAAAGCTACAGTCAAGTACACTGTAACTGAAATGAAGAATGACTGTGATGCACATATTATTCATAGGCTGAACACAACTGAGAAAAGGATGTTTAAGCTTGATTTTCTCTTAGTAGAAACTTCCAAAACTAAAAAGCAAACAAAAAAATGATAGAAAATAAACTGAAGAACACCAGAACATTCAAGACCTGTGGGAAAACTGCAAAAGGTTTAACATACACATATGGAAACATGTCAAAGAGAAAAAGAAAAAAGAATAGAAGAAATTATTGAGGCAATAATGATGAAGAAATTTTAATCCAATTAATGTTAGATACCAACCCATAGATCCACAAAGCTCACAAACCACCAGACAGATTGAAATAAAAAAAACTACAGGTAAGTATATCACATTCAAATGCAGGAAATAAAAAAGAATCCTCAAGGAAGCCACAGGAATAAATGGCTTTTAGAGAAGCAACAAAAACAATGACATTTGAATTCTCCTCAGAAATCAGGCAAATAAGAATGGTATGGAGTTAAAATATTTAAAGTACAGTGGGTGTGGTGATTATGATGGGGTTTGGGGAGGGTGGACATCCCCAATCTAGAGTTTAATATCCGTAACATTAATCTCTAAGAGTGATGGTGAAATACTTTCTTAGACACAGAAAAATTGTGGGAATATAGTAGAGGAAATCCTTTAGACAGATGAAAAATGACATCAACTAAAAATCTGGGTTTCAGACTTCCCTGGTGGTCCAATGGCTAAGACTCCATGTTCCCAATGCAGGGGGCCTGGGGTCAATCCCTGCCTGGTCAGGGAACTAGATCCCACGTATTTCAACTAAGACCCTGTGCAGCCAAAATAAATAAAAATAAATACTTTTTTAAAAATCTGGGTTTCATAGAGAAAGTAAGAGCCTCAGAGAATTAAAAAATTTCACTGACATATAACTGCAATGGAACACTGTATATCTTCAGACTGTATAACATGATTTGATCTTGGCTTCCCTGGTGGCTCAGATGGTAAAGAATCTGCCTGCAATGCAAGAGACCTGGGTTCAATCCCTAAGTCAGGAAGATCTACTGGAGAAGGGAATGGCTACCTACTCCAGTATTCTTGCCTGGAGAATTCCATGGACAGAGGAGCCTGGCAGGCTACTGTCCTTCGGGTCACAAAGAGTTGGACACAACTGAGCGACTAAGCACTGCATATACACTGCACTAACTAACAAATTAACTTTAGTTATCAGAGTTACAACTTTTTTCCCATGATGATAACCTTTAAGAACCACTCTCTTAGAAACTTCTGAATATACAGTATGGTTTTTGGACTTTCCTGGCAGTCCAGTGGTTAGGACTCTACACTTACACTACAGAGGATGAGGATTCGATCCTTTGTCAGGGAACTAGATCCCACAAGCAACTCATCTAAATAAATAATTAATTAATGAAATATAAGATACAGTTTTGTTAATGAGTCATCATGCTGTGCATTACATTAAAAAATTCATTCATCTTATAAGTAGAAATCTATGATTTCTCACACCCTTCACTTATTTTATAAATGGACCTTCCCCCTCTTTGGCAAGCATCAATTGTTAGTCTGTATCTAAGTTTGGTGTTGTTGATATTATTTTAAATATTCAACATGTTAGAATAATCATGCTGCTACTGCTGCTAAGTCGCTTCAGTCATGTCCGACTCTGTGCGACCCCATAGACGGCAGCCCACCAGGCTCCCCCGTCCCTGGGATTCTCCAGGCAAGAACACTGGAGTGGGTTGCCATTTCCTTCTCCAGTGCATGAAAGTGAAAAGTGAAAGTGAAGTCGCTCAGTCGTGTCCGACTCTTATCGATCCCATGGACTGCAGCCCACCAGGCTCCTCCATCCATGGGATTTTCCAGGCAAGAATACTGGAGTGGGGCGCCATTGCCTTCTCCTAGAATAATCATACAGTACAGTTAATTCTGGATCTAACTGGGTTAGAACTGCTTGGATCCACTCACACATGGGTTTTTTTTAACATGGATATTTTTCAATAAATACAGATGACTATAGGATCTATACTTGGAAGAATCATAAATGCAAAAACTTCAGAATCAGAGAGCTGACTATGGGACTTTAGCATCCAATGATTTCAGTATAGGCAGGGTCTCCTGGAACCAATCCTCTGTGGAAGCAGAGGGACAATTGAGAAAAATAATAAAAAGGAAGAGAGAAAGCAATTAGGAGTTTTAAAAATTATAAGGTATTCAAATCACCCAGGAAGCCGCAGAGTGTTACATGATAGTGGATTTCAGTTCAGTTGCTCAGTTGTGTTTGATATAACTGGATATATGGACACCTATAGACTACTAGTTTACTCCATCCAAAAACAACACATAGTCTTCTCATGCTGCCATATATAACATTCACAAGACAGACCACATCCTAACCCAGAAAACGTACCTTTAACAACTTTGAAACAACAGAAATCATGGAATGTCTTTTCTCAGAGCACAGAGGAATTAACACTAGAAATCAGTAACACAAAGATAGCTGGAAAAAATCCCAAAATACTGAGAATTAAACAATATACTTTCAAATAAAACATGAGTCAAAGAGGAATTCCCCAAAGAAGAAATTTTGAGGTAAATTTTTAAGTATTTCAACACTTCAAAATACGTGAATACAGTGAAAGCAGTGTTGATAAGGCAATTTATCTATTTTTTTTCTTCTTTTTTCTTAATATATATATAATTTAACCACTGGACCAGCAGGGAATTCCCGAAAACATTGTAAGTACAGTTGACTTACAATGTTTCAAGCATGCAGCAAGATGATTCCGTTATAGATATATACATACATTATTTTGCAATTATTTTCCATTATAAGTTATTACAAGCTATTGACTATACTTCCCTGTGCTATACAGTAAACCTTTGTCACTTGTTGCATATCTATTTTTTAGATTAGAAATCTAGCATTCTAGCAATTTGTAGCACTGAATGCAGATATCAGAAAAGACCTAAAATCAATTAGCTGTGCTTCTACCTTATGAAATCACAATAGGAGAAAACTAAATCCAAAGGAAGAAGAAAAAAAATACTTAAAAATCAACAAAGCCTCCCAAAAGTTGGTTCTTTAATATGACTGACAAAATAAAAAAATTCTGTTCACTGTAAACATGAAAACAAGACAGGATGCAAACTACTAGTGAAGAAGGAATTCACAGGGCCTGGACTCCATCTTAGGCCTGTTCATGCTGATCACGCTCGACCACCTTTCCAATGGGCTCTGAACTCTGTGTTTAGTGCCTAAGGAAACAACAACAGAAGGATAAGACCCCCTCCAGACAGGGGAACCTTGAAGACCGTATCTAGGTTACTTATCGCCTAAGAGAAAACATGCACTAATCACCCCTTCCTCCAGACAGGCCATAAGTTTTCTGTATCTATCAGAGTGTAACCTCAGGTTTATTGATTATTGGCTAACTGTTTGACTGTTTGAGCACATGAGCACATAGCACGTGAATCATGGGGTTATTGGGATTGTATTTTCCTTGGTTTATGTGAGTCTCAAGGAATTTGGAGTGGTGGGTTCAGACACGAACACATGGGGTATAAAAGACTTTCGCAAATGCTGGTCGGGGTCCTTGGCTAAGAGGAGAGTCTGCTATGGACCCGCCGGTGTAATAAACTGCACTCCACTATCTGCATTGTCCTTCTGAGTGAGTTTCTTTCCCGGAACGCGTGGCTACAACGTTTGGTGCATGGGCTGGGAAACTCCTCACTTTGAGGAGACAGGTCTCATTTGAGGCCACCCTGAGGCTTTGTGGCTTGAATCTCCTAGAGGAGGGAAGGCCCCTCGCCCCTCTAGAAGAATTCAGCCTTTCAACGCCCCGTTTCTTCTCTTTGGCAGGTAGTGAACGGCATCAAGGGAACTGAGCGCTCAGGTGAGGAGGAACCCACCTGGCAGGGTGGAAGAGGGGGCCTGATCACCCCCCTGGGGGGGACTAGAAGGGGCACGGACCCACAGGGGCCTGGAATAGGCAGGAAGCAGCGATCGCTTGGTACATAGGTCGACGAGCGTGCTAGGTTTAGGAAGGAAATTTGTGAAGGTCACCTAGGAGTTGTGTCCACGCTGTCTCAGGGAAAATTATTACCAGCGATCGCCAGGGGATTTTTAGGATAGGAAATTGGTCCTTGAATGCTCGTATTCTGCCCTCCCCCAGGAGGTGTCCCGTCTGCTGTGAAATTCTTGATCCCCTTGGAATTGTTAGGCTAGAAGGAGGGGGATAAATAAGTGAGTATGAATTGCCTTTCCCAGAGATGGCCTGGGACATGGGATATTTAACCCATCTGTGTTTACATCCGCACCTGATCAAGCCCACCAAGGCAGAACGGACTTTAACGGAGAAACAGTCTTGGATCACGTGGTGGTATTCTGGTTCGGCTGTCCTGACCGGCATGTGAAGGCATGCCTATCCCCCTTCTCCTTCTGGGATCTGGCAGGTAAGGCCCTTCTCACCCCAATTAGGAAGGAGGCAGAATGGCAATTTAAGTGTCATTGAGTGGAAATATCGGAAGTGCATAGGGTACTGAGAACTTCGTAGACAGAACGAAAAGGAAAAGTAGAAGAAGGTCTGTGAAGGTAAGCAGGATGGGAGGAAGTGAATCTAAGGCAACTGTATAGGAGCGCATGATTAAAAATTTAAAGAAGGGATTCGGAGGAGACTATGGGGTGAAGATGAAGCCTAACCGCCTCCACATACTCTGTGGGGTTGAATGGCCCCCTGTGGGAGTAGGACGGCCACCAGAGGACACCATGAACTTAGAAATGGTGGAAGCAGCCTATACAGTAGTCACAGGACAGCCAGGACACTTGGATCAACATCCATATATTGACTCATGGCTCGGGTTAGCTCAAGGCCCTCCTACTTGGACAAGGTTCTGTATCCAGAAGGGAAAGGGAAAAATATTAATGGCACAAAAATTGATAATAAAAAAGGAAATTCTACAGGATTTGGACGGGGATGACCTGACCCCTTCCCCATACTGGATAATGATGCGCCTGCCTTCCAGTGCTCCACCAGGACCGGAGGCCGCCTTAATGCCCCATCCAGGGCCAGGTGAAGTCCTGCAGCAGCCGCTGCTCCTCCGCCAGCTCTCCCCGAGGTCGTAGAGCCGCCACCTCGGCAGGCTCCGATCCCGGTGACAGAAGCCTCTGGCCAACACTTCCAGGATCCGGCTCCAGCCAAACCGCCCAAGCTATACCCGCCTCTCCTGGTGAGTACTGACAAGAAGGGGAGGGAGACGTTGGAATTAAGCAGAGACTGCGCTCTGCCAGAGAGCCGGAGGGAACGAGAGAGAACAGACAAGAGATTTGCAGTGCTAGCTGCTGCTCTGGGAAAGTCTATCTCGGGCTCTCCAGAAAACCTCATCTGCCCCAGGGACAGGACAGTCCTTCAACCGGTCCCAACGGAGGTCTCGGGTCCTGTTACAGCCAAACCAGTGTGCCTGGTGCCAAGCTTTTGGCCACTGGAAGAATGAATGCTCTAAGGCAAGGAAGGAAGAGGAAGCTCCCGCAGTGGAGGGGCTTGCTGACTTGGAAATTAAATAGGGCTGCCGGGGCTCAGAGATATCAGGTCCCCGAGAACCCATGGTAACCTTAAAAGTGGGGGACCGAAACATTGACTTCATGGTGGATACAGGAACAGAACTGTCGGTAGTAACAAAACCTGTGGCACCACTGTCCAAAACGACTACCGCTGTAACTGGGTATCGGGAGAAGACATGACTAAATCTTTTTGCCAGCCCAGAAAATGTCAGATGGGGCACCAAGTCCTGAGTGCCCAGTACCCCTGTTGGGAAGAGACTTGCTCTCCGAACTAGGAGCACAAGTGACTTTCTCCCCTGAGGAGAGGCCCACCTTCCGGATGGACACTATGACTTATTTGCTCTCTCTCTCTCAATATCACCCCAAGATAAGTGGAGGTTGCATGAGCCTCTGAAGGAAGAACTGGTGGGCCAGAAGAGCATGAGAGCGAGCTAATTCAATTATTCCCTGAGGTCTGGGCGGAAGACAATCCCCACCTCCTCCCTCCAGGCTGGCTAAACATCAAGCCCCAGTGATAACAGAAATCAAGCCAGGCACCATCCCGGTCAGAAAATGCCAGAACCCGATACAGATAGAGGCCTGGGCCAGCATACTGCCCCACATCAATAGATTGAAACAAACGGGCATTCTATTAGAGCCAGTCATCTTGGAATACGCTGATCCTGCCAGTCAAAAAGGAAGGAGGACAGGACTATAGGCCTGTACAGGATCTCAGGCTAGTCAACCAGGCTACTGTGACTTTACACCCCACTGTTCCAAACCCCTATACCTTACTTAGCCTCCTCCAGCCGAGGACTAAAGTTTATACTCGCCTAGATCTCAAGGATGCCTTCTTCTTCGTATGCCTCGCCCCAGCGTCACAGCCCTTCTTTGCCTTTGAATGGGAAGATCCAGTTGGGGACACCAAGCAACAGCTCATCTGGACTCCCCCACAAGGGTTTAAGAACTCCCCAGCCATCTTTGGGGAAGCCTTGGCTTCTGACCTGAACTTATTCCATCCAGAAGAATATGGATGTTGGCTCCTACAATATGTGGATGACCTGCTGCTGGCTGCTGAGACCAAGGGAAAATGCTAGGAAGGGACAAAAGCACTGCCCCAGCTGCTGATGGAAGCAGGTTCCCGGGTGTCGAAGAAGAAGGCCCAGATCTGCAAGGAGGAGGTAAGGTATCTGGAGTTTGTTTTAAAGGACACAAGGTTCCACACCCTAGTTGGGTCCTATATACTGATGGCACTAGCCTCATAAAACAAGGACAACGGCTGTCAGGTTAGCCAAAGCGGAAGGGGCCATCAAGACTGAAAAGGGATGGTGGGAATTGCCAAGTGGCAAATTATTGGTACCAGAGGAGCTGGCACCCACTCTGGTAAGCCAAACACACCAAGCGACCCACCTAGGCCATGCTGCCCGCTCACAGGTTAATGCTGCCTCTCGGTATTCAGACAGAAACCTCCGGGGATTCAGTGGAAAGGCACGCTGCCCTTTGAACACCTGGGAGTGGACTTCACTGAAATGAAACCTCACCGACACTACCGTTACCTGCTGGTCATGGTATGTGCGTTCTCGGGATGGGCAGAAGCTTTTCCTACCTGGACTGAAAGAGCATCAGAAGTAGCCCGGTGCCTGCTTAGGGAAATAGTTCCCAGATTTGAACTTCCTACCAGCATTGGTTCAGACAATGACCCGGCTTTTGTAGCTGATTTAGTACAACAAGTAAGCAAAACTTTAAACATCAAATGGAAACTGCACACTGTCTATAGGCCCAGAGTTCTGAGATGGTAGAATGAACCAACCGGACATTAAAGAGACTCTCCAAGTGGATCATAGAGACTGACTGCTCCTGGGTGGACTTGCTTCTGACGGCTCTGCTCAGACTCAGTGGGATGACCCCACAGTCCCATGGCTCTTCTCCGTAGGAAATTGTGTATGGGAGGCCCTCTCCCATAATAAAACAGGTGTCAACAAATTTGCCTCAGGTAAGGGGGAATACTGTTCATGGGGTTCATACTGTTCATGGGGTTCTCAAGGCAAGAATACTGAAGTGGTTTGCCATTCCATTCTCCAGTGGACCACATTCTGTTAGATCTCTCCACCATGA
>NW_011494955.1:873624-874590 GCF_000754665.1 Bison bison bison | reverse complement strand
GTGGGGTATCTCTTCACGGCTACTCCAGCAAAGCACAGCCATTGCTCCTTACCTTGGAAGAGGGGTATCTCCTCACCACCGCCCTTCCTGACCTTCAACGTGGGATAGCTCGTCTAGGCCCTCCTGCGCGCCCACAGCCACGGCTCCTTGGACATGGGGTTGGTCCTCCCGGCCACCGCCCCCGGCCTCGGATGTGGGATTGCTCCTCCCGGCCGCCGCCCCTAACCCAGATAATCACGATGGTGTGATCACTGACCTAGAGCCAGACATCGTGGAATGTGAAGTCAAGTGGGCCTTAGAAAGCATCACTATGAACAAAGCTAGTGGAGGTGATAGAATTCCAGTTGAGCTATTCCAAATCCTGAAAGATGATGCTGTGAAAGTGCTGCACTCAATATGCCAGCAAATTTGGAAAACTCAGCAGTGGCCACAGGACTGGAAAAGTTTAGTTTTCATTCCGGTCCCAAAGAAAGGCAATGCCAAAGAATGCTCAAACTACCGCACAATTGCACTCATCTCACACGCTAGTAAAGTAATGCTCAAAATTCTCCAAGCCAGGCTTCCGCAATATGTGAACTGTGAACTTCCCGATGTTCAAGCTGGTTTTAGAAAAGGCAGAGGAACCAGAGATCAAATTGCCAACATCCGCTGGATCATGGAAAAAGCGAGAGAGTTCCAGAAAAACATCTATTTCTGCTTTATTGACTATGCCAAAGCCTTTGACTGTGTGGATCACAATAAACTGTGGAAAATTCTTCAAGAGATGGGAATACCAGACCACCTGACCTGCCTCTTGAGAAATTTGTATGCATGTCAGGAAGCAACAGTTAGAACTGGACATGGAACAACAGACTGGTTCCAAATAGGAAAAGGAGTATGTCAAGGCTGTATATTGTCACCCTGTTCATTTAACTTATATGCAGAGTACATCATGTGTAATGCCAGGCTGGATGAAGCACAAGCTGG
>NW_011494955.1:872243-873524 GCF_000754665.1 Bison bison bison | reverse complement strand
TCGTCTAGTCAGGGCTATGGTTTTTCCTGTGGTCATGTATGGATGTGAGAGTTGGACTGTGAAGAAGGCTGAGCGCCAAAGAATTGATGCTTTTGAACTGTGGTGTTGGAGAAGACTCTTGAGAGTCCCTTGGACTGCAAAGAGATCCAACCAGTCCATTCTGAAGATCAGCCCTGGGATTTCTTTGGAAGGAATGATGCTAAAGCTGAAACTCCAGTCACCTCATGCGAAGAGTTGACTCATTGGAAAAGACTCTGATGCTGGGAGGGATTGGGGGCAGGAGGAGAAGGGGACGACAGAGGATGAGATGGCTGGATGGCATCACTGACTCGATGGACGTGAGTCTGAGTGAACTCTGGGAGTTGGTGATGGACAGGGAGGCCTGGCGTGCTGCGATTCATGGGGTCGCGAAGAGTCGGACACGACTGAGTGACTGATCTGATCTGATCTGAAGGGGGAATAGGATTTCACAGCAGATGGAACTGAGTAAGGTAATAAATCGAGTAACTAAGTTTGTACAAGAAAGGGTGCTGTTCCCCCTTGAGGAAGAGATTCATGAGTTTACGCTTGGTGATCAAGTATGGGTCAAAGATTGGAAACATGATTTGCTAGCCCCTTGGTGAAAGGACCCTTATGTTATTTTAACTACCCCTACTGCAGTTAAAGTTGCAGGTATTGTCCCTTGGACCCATCATACGAGGGTGAAGAGAACATACCACGCAGACCAAAAAACGCTGAGTGGACTGCACAGAGGGACCCCGCTGACCCTCGAGAGACTAAGACCATCCTTAAGAACAAGGAAAAGAAGATCACACCACCAAATACACCACCCCAATTTCCTTGAAACTTACATAAAACAAAGGAAGGATAAATACAATCACAATAACCCCATTATTCAAGTGTTATCAAGTGTTAGGTGTTCAAACAGTTAATAATCCATAAGCCTGCGGTTACACTCCCATAGATACAGAAAGAATTTATGACCTGTCCGGAGGCAGGGGTGATTAGATTAGAGTATGTTTTCTCTTCAGTTCAGTTCAGTTCAGTTGCTCAGTCGTGTCCAACTCTTTGCGACCCCATGAATTGCAGCACGCCAGGACTCCCTGTCCATCACCAACTCCCGGAGTTCACCCAGACTCACGTCCATCGAGTTAGTGATGCTATCCAGCCATCTCATCCTCTGTTGTCCCCTTCTCCTCCTGCCCCCACTCCCTCCCAGCATCAGAGTCTTTTCCAATGAGTCAACTCTTCGCATGAGGTGGCCAAAGTACTGGAGTTTTA
>NW_011494955.1:871117-872143 GCF_000754665.1 Bison bison bison | reverse complement strand
CTCAAAGGTCACACTGCCCTGGTATAACACGAACAAATAAAACCATGAACAGTCTCACTTCTGAAAATCCACCTTCCATCTTCCAGTACATCTCCTCTACTGCCCTAGCAGATCAGTTCAGTTCAGGCGCTCAGTCGTGTCCGACCCTTCCCGACCCCATGAATTGCAGCACGCCAGGCCTCCCTGTCCATCACCATCTCCCAGAGTTCACTCAGACTCATGTACATTGAGTCGGTGATGCCAACCAGCCATCTCATCCTCTGTCGTCCCCTTCTCCTCCTGCCCCCAATCCCTCCCAGCATCAGAGTCTTTTCCAATGAGTCAACTCTTTGCATGAGGTGGCCAAAGTACTGGAGTTTCAGCTTTAGCATCATTCCTTCCAAAGAAATCCCAGGGCTATGTGATCTTCAGGATTCCCCTGTCCAGAGCGGGTCTTACCCTTCTGTTGTAGTTTCCAGATCTGATCTGATCTATATAGTTACTAGCAGCCTGCTAACTAAAGAAAGGAAATGTCTCAAAACTCAGAGAATGCCACCAGGCCCCTCACCCACAACATGCGTTTTGAGATAATGCGGGCACCAGGTGAGTCATCCCGGGCCACAGAACGATGGGTATGAATCTTGAAGAAAGGCAGATTTCCATACATATATAAGTTTCACTAACATAGGTTAGGAGAACAACGTATGAGTATAGCATGATGCTTTGTCAAGTCGGTTCAGAGCCTTTGGGGAACCGACTTGAAGACAGAGTCTAGGGTAAATACACAGTACATTAACAGAGCTTAAGACAAACATTTCCATAAGAAAAGTGCATTGCTTAGCTCAAGGTTTGAGAAAAGTTAAGTTCAGGTGGAACCAGGTGTCATTCTGGCAACACAGAATTTTAAGAAACCTTTTTTCAAATTTGTATAGAGAAGTGGAAAATATATAACACTGGTTTGCTTCCTCCTGCCGCTTAAAAGAGATAAAAAATGTCTGACACTTGCAGCCTATTTCCTCCGTTTGGAGCTCCCTGGCTGCCTGTTAC
>NW_011494955.1:870039-870212 GCF_000754665.1 Bison bison bison | reverse complement strand
TGTGCAGATTGTATGCAACACATACACAAGTGTAAGTTTTTCCAGAATGACATCAAGGTACAGGTGTTTCTAAGCCTCATCAAGAGGACACCATTCTTCCCAGGAGAAGTACATGGCCCATTCTCAAAGGTCACACTGCTCTGAGATAACAGGAACAAATAAAACCATGAACA
>NW_011494955.1:839387-869607 GCF_000754665.1 Bison bison bison | reverse complement strand
GTCCTGTGCCCACTGCTGAGTTTTCCAAATTTGCTGGCGTATTGAGTGCAGCACTTTCACAGCATCATCTTTCAGGATTTGGAATAGCTCAACTGGAATTCCATCACCTCCACTAGCTTTGTTCGTAGTGATGCTTTCTAAGGCCCACTTGAGTTCACATTCCAGGATGCTTACCAGATGGAGCTTCTTAAAACCTGGGGTGAGAAACCTCCGTCCTCTGAGCTTTAGCTCCCAATGCCTCCAGAATACACAGGTAATCATTTCAAGCGTAAATCCTGCTCTTCTCTGCTGTTTTTCTTCCACTAGGAAAAAAAAAAAAAAGAGCAAGAAAGAGAGACCTGCACTTACCTAAACCAGCTGTCACCTTAAAATGGGATATACTGGTACTGATTCCACACTTCCTTCTAGTGGTGGTGGAAATGGCAACAACCTGGCCTGCACTCAATCGAGACCCTTATCATGTGGTTCTCCAAGGGTCTGGGAGAATGCCAGGTGAAGAGCCCCAAGACCCTTCTCAAATATAGAGAATGTGTGCATGGGGGTGAGAACAAGTGAGGTACTGGGACACCCTCCACCTATCAAAGGTGTTTCTCCACTCCTGGGAGTGTGTGGGAACAGGCAAGCCATGGAAGAAAGTGACCAGGGTCATGCTCCAGGGACTAGGACTTGCCGGGACCACTGCCTGACACCAGAGCCAGGTAACCTTGATGCTGAGAAGGGCCCTGTGGGACTCCTGGGCACAGAGGCCTTTTTGTCCTCCATTTCTTACAGTCAAGACTCCAGTCTCCATGACCTTCTCTCATTTCCATATAACAGAACAGTTGCTAATCAAAAGAGGAACAGCAAAGAAACCACCTGAAACAAGATTAAAGAACCAGAGAATCTCATCGAGATTAGGAGACCGGATCACCTAAGACCCTATACACATCCTAATCCTGTCAGCAACCCTACTACCCTTCTGAAACGTTGTGGAAGAAAGAATACAAGACTGTTACTGCCTTGATCCTTACTACATATATCTGCCTGACTACATGCGTGCGTGCTCAATCACATCCGACTCTTTGTGACCTCATGGACTATAGCATGTTAGGCCCCTCTGTCCATGGATTTTCCAGTCAAGAATAGTGGAATGGGTTGCTATTTCCTTCTCCAGGGGATCTTCCCAACCCAGGGATTGAACCTGTGTCTCTTGCATCCCCTGCATTGGCAGGTGGATTCTTTACCACTGTGCCTCCTGGGAAGCCCATCTGGCTACATAACCTTTCTCTACTCACCAGGAAGCAGGGGTACACAGTTCTTTAAGTGCTAGGTACTGTGTTCCCCTTTTGCCTGGAAAAGTAATAAAGCCACTCTTTCTCCTCCATGAACTAAAAAGATGCACAATGTTGAGAGTCACACGTTAAACTTTATTTGGGGCAAAATGAGGACTGCAGCCTTGGAAACAGCGCTTCAAATAGCCCTGAGAGAATGCTCCAAAAAGGCAGTGGCAGAAGGTCAATATATAAGATTTTGGTGAAGGGTGAGTTCCATACAATCTGGCACTTAGGAAAGGTTTTCTGCTAGTCATGAGGAACTGACGTCACCATGAAGGGATTTAGTGTTTTCTAGATATGAAGAGATGCTAGGATTGGGATCATGAAATCAGTTCCACAAAATATCCAACTATCTAAAAGACCTGTTCCACCAGTTTCCCTGGAGCACAAAGTGCCTCACTGTCTACCCTGAATTCCCCTCAGGGGGTGTTGAAGCTGGGCCTAGAGCAGCACAGGGTCCAGTCTCTGCAGAGGCAGAAGGCAAATGCTTTTGTTGTTGCTGTTCAATCGGTGGCAAATGCTCTTGTGCATGCAAGCTAAGTCTCTACAGTCGTGTCTGATTCTTTGTGATCCTATGGACCGTAGTCTGCCAGACTTTTCTGTCCATGGGATTTTCTGGCCAAGAATACTTGAATGGGTTGCCATTTCCTCCTCTAGGGAATCTTTCTCACCCAGGGAACAAACGTTTGTCCCTTGCATCTCCTGCATTGGCCAGCAGGTTCTTTACCACTAGCACCACCAGTGAAGCCCACCAAATGCTCTTGCAAGTGCCAATTTGTAGCTGACACTGCCATAACTCAGTATTCCTGTTTGGCATTGGTGCCCAGAGCCAAGATTCTGGCAACAACCTCAGGTCGACTGGCTAACATCTCCTCTATGCCTCTGTCCTCAGTGCTATTGCTTATCAGTTGTGACCTTGAAAAAGCTACTTCCCTCTCCCTCAAATTCCTCATCACCTCTTATAGACTTTTCTTCCACTGAACAGGTTTTCCAGAGTTTTTAAACACCTAACTTAGACTGTGTTCTTCCTCTACTCAAAACTCTCCTCCACTCCCATGGCCCTGAGAAAAAAAGTACAACCTCTCATCTGCCACTCCATGTGCAGCCTGGCCTCAAATGTGACTTGCAGAAGCAGGATGGACCCAGGATTCCAGATGTTCCTGCTGCAGTTCCATCTCCAAGCCTCACCCACACAGCACAGTGGTGCTCAGAAATAGGGACACCATTTCTGAAGGCCTCACTGTCCTGGACCAATGGTGCAAAATAAAGCAATGTGAGCAGGCGCCTCTCACTCGAGGCATTCATATTATGGTGCTGACACAGGCAGGGGAGAACCCTGAGCACGCAGCATTTACCTGTGGTGGGGGCGTCAGCTCAACTGCTGCCATCGGAGCCTCTGCAGGGACCCGAGTGGTGACAGTAGGGCGACCAGGTCGGATTCCGCATGGTTATTCCCCGCCAATGGCGAAGTCTAAAACCTTGTGCAGTACGAACAAAACCTCCACTTCCGCCTTTGGCCCCTCACCTACCTCCCAACATCTCACTGCAGAGTTTCTGACCAGATCCACAGTTTCAACGCAATCAAATCTGTGCCTAACGACAAAAAGGCTACATGTTCTAATGGTTCCCCCTCTCCCTTAGGAAGGATGAATTCCTTCTCCAGCCCTAGAGGTCACTTCTCAGCTCTCCTGGCAATTCATCTTGGCTTTTTCTGCCCCAGTGTTTCAGGTGTGGACCATGCTTCCTTGAGGCCTTAGAACTACATTACCCAGAAGTGTTGCGCTACGGAGCGGTGACGTTTATCCAATGAAAATACAGAAAAGGAGCGTTTCCGGGGAGGGGCTTCAGGTGTCTTCCTGGCGGACATTTTGATTCCTCTCAAGTCTGTGGAGCCGGACGTAAGGTCTGAGCGTGCGGTGTCGGGAGGCCTGTTGCAGGCCGAGAGAGCGCAAGGGGCGTCTTCGAAGGCACTGCATAGGGGACGGCGTAAGAGCTGGGGACACTGCCGCCTGCAGGGTGTGTCCGCGCCAAGTCCGACCTGACCAGTGGAGGGTCGCCGCACCGCTCTGTGGAAAGAAGCTCTGATGGCGGTGCCTGCCCTGAAGGACCCCGGTCAGGTAAGTGCAGTGAGTTCTGGGTTCTCCGCTGCCCGTTTCCCCACCAGAATGAGAACACCCCAGGTGAGCAGCTTCCTGCTCACGTTGTTTGTGGCCTTAAAAAACGTGCAACTCAGAAGTTGAGTTGTGTTTTATTCCGTGGGGATTTTTAGGATTTCCAGCCCAAGAAACATCTCAAGGAACCCTGGGAGGTGAAGGGAGAAACTGTTACAGGAAGGGGGACCCCGTCCAGGACCCGAAAATGGGCTCTAACACTGGGAAGTGAATTGTTCGAGGAGACACTTGCGCTGGCAAAGCAAGAGATTTTATTGGGAAGGGGCTCTGGGTCGGACAGCAGTAGGGTAAGGGAACCCAGGAGAACTGCTCTGCCACGTGGGTTGCAGTCTGGAGTTTTATGGGGACGGGATTAGCTTTGGTTGTCTTTAGCCAATCTTTCTGACTCCAGAGTCCTTCCGGGTGGTGCACACCTTGTTCAGCCAAGATGGATGCCAGTGAGGATGATTCTGGAAGGTGTTGGGACACCTGGTGTCACTTTTTTACCTTTCTAGAACTCTCTGTGTTGGTGGTGGCTTATTAGTTCCAGTGTTCCTTGCCAGGACCTCCTGTTGTAAAACAACGCATGCAAATAGTTACTACGGTACCTGGCCAGGGCAGGCGGTTTCAGTGTGCTTCCCCTAACAAAGCCAGCGTATATATAAGTTTTGCAACAAAGGGCAGGTGTTTGAACATCAATAGATTATTGTTAAGGAAAGTCAGATAACCCAAGTTAAGGAATTAAGCACTTTTCTGTGTATGGAAAGATGTGAGTCTGGGCTCACTGAAATCATTTCTGTCGTGGCAGTCTGAGCTGTAGTTGAAAAAGAATTTCCAGACATAAGGCATTTTAGACTAGAGCGAATTTATTGAGAACAAAGGGGAGAGGTAGAGAGGGGTGCTGCAAAGACAGAGGGCGGACTCCCTAACTGACCAGGGAGAGCCACCAGGAGACTGTTAGAACAGCGGGTGGCTCAAGGGCTTGCCGACTATTTTTATAGCCTCAAGGAAAAGAAAATTCCTGTGGAGAGGGGTGATGTTAGGTCAATAGTCAGGATTCTGTGTATTATGTCATATGGAGGCTGGAGCTGGCTGGTTAGGAACAGAATGAACATGACAATGGTTGCCCTGGAGCTTGGCTAATCATGGAGATATTGTCCTATCATCTCGATATAGAGCTCCACAACTCCTTTGATATGCACCTCGGCTATCTGGGGCCAGTATCCTGTGTTTTCATATCCTGAGTTTCTCGGGACTCAGCATAGGAGTGACTGTAGTCTGCTGGCTGCTAAATGGCAAGTATTCTCCTTCCTGAATTCCTAGGGCTCACTGGCTCACACTGGAGGGCTGCAATCGCTGATCGCTGTGGCATCTTTTTTGTTTACCTATATGGCAGGAAGTGTCCCATTTTTCACACTTTATCTCATGTGCCTGGCCCAACCGCAGTGAGGCCTTCAGGGGTGGTGTCCCTGTTTCTGACCACAGGTGTAATGTGGTGTGGGTGAGGCTTGGAGATGCAACTGAACCAGGAACATTGGGGAACCTGGAGTCCATCGTGTTTCTTCAAAAAACAAAGTTTGAGGCCAGGCTGCACGTGGAATGGCAGATGAGAGGTTGTACCTTTCTTCTCAGGGCACTGGGAACGCTGGAGAGTTTTGAGTAAAGGAAGCATATGATCTGTGGGCTTTTAAAAGTTCTCCAAAATAAATAAATAAATAAAAGCTCTCCAAGGCCTGTTCAGTGGAAGAAAAGTCTGTAGGGGTTGATGAGGACTTGAGCAGTGGAAAGTATGGCTTCTCAGAGCTCACAGCTGATAAAAGGTAGTAGTGAGGATGAAGTCATGCAGTAGATGTTAGCCAGTCAGCCTGAGGTTATCGGGCTATGGTACCAGGCAGCTGCCCTGGCAAGTCCTGAGTCCTTGGAGCACTGCCCTGGTCACTTTCCTCTGTGGTCTGCATGTTCCCACAGATTCCCACAGCTGCAGAAGAACATTTAGTAAATGGAGGTTGTCCCAGTCCCTTACTTGTTCACACTCTCACGCACACATTTTCTGTATTTGAGGAGGGTCTTGGGGCTCTTAACCTGCCATTCTCCCAACATTTCGGTTTGGGGACCTTGGCAACCCTGTGCCTGGGGTAGTGAGTGCACACTGGTTCTATGGAGGAATTATGGAACATTGAAACCCATACCAGTATGTTGAAGTGCTTTGAGGTAAGGCTAAGCTGGTTAAGGTAAGTGGGGGTCTTTTTTTTCTGGTGGGAATAAACAACAGGGAAGAGCAGAATTTCAGCTTGAAATTAAATGCCTGTGTGTTCCAGAGGCAACAGGAAGTTCAGATCAGAGGAGGGAGTTTTTCTTCCCCAGGTATCAGGAGACTCCATCAGGTTGGACAGTAGAGGAGATGTGTGAGAAGATGGAAAGTGTGAGACTGTTCATGATTTTATTTGTCCCTGTTACACCAGAGCCGTGTGACCTTTGAGGATGTGGCCGTGTACTTCTCCCAGGAAGAATGGTGTCTTCTTGATGAGGCTCAGATACAACTGTACCTTGATGTCATGTTGGAAAACTTTGCACTTGCATGCATGCTGGGTAAGGCCCCACTCCCTCCTCTATCCTCTTGAGCTAGGCTCTGCCTTTCTTCTTTTCCCCAGGGACAGCTCTGTCTTTCTTACATGTGGACCATGGTTACCATGTATCTGATATTTATTTTGCCTGTCTGTACAGAAGAGTGTTGTCACTGACATGGGCACTACTAAACAGATGGTGAGCTATTCTTCCCACAACCTTTTTCAAGGTTCCTACATGTATGTAGTTTCCCTACATAGGAGCCTGCAGCTTTATTTTTTGTCTTTTGATGACTACCATCTAATGGATGTGTAGTGGTATATCTTTACCATTTCCATTGCATTTCCCTTATGGTGTGCTTATTGGCCATTTGTATATCTTTTTTTTTTTTTTGGTCCAAGCCATGTTGACTTCTGGGATCTTAGTTTTCCGACCAGGGATTGAACCTGGGCCTAATGGCTGTGAATATGTAGGGTCTTAACCACTTTACTGTCAGGGAATTCCTGTGTATATCTTTCAAAAATATCTATTCAGGTCCTTTTCCTATTTTTTTCATCAGATTGGTTTTTTTTAGTTGTTGAGTTCTAGACTTCATCCATATATTCTGGATATTAATTCCTTGTTGTACTCTGTGGTTGCCTTTTTACTATGTTTATAGTTCCCTGTGATGTGCAATAGGTCAGTTTTTTCCTTTTCCCCCATACCTTTTTGAGGTATAATTGACAGATGACATTAAGTTAAAGGTATGAAACAAACAAACAAAATGTTCTTTTTTTTTTTTTTAAGGTTCAGTATCTCATTTATTCTTTTGTTGCCTGTGCTTTTGTTGTCATAGACAAGAAATCATGCCCAAATCCAACATTTTGAAGCTTTTGCCTTTTGTCCATGTCTTGGTAGATTTATAACTAAAGATCACTTTTTCTCTTTTTTTGTACTAATGTACATGGTATTTAGTTTTTAGCCTCAAATTTCAGTTTTTTGTGGGGCTGGTATGTAGGTCAGTGATTGGTTTTTATATTGTAACTTTGTATCCTGAAAACTTTGTTGTTTTTTAGTGAAAGAAGGCTTATTTAGAGAGATACACCCAGAATGTGGGCCATCTCAGAAGGCAAGAGTGGCCTGTAATTACTTTTTGTTCTAGGATATTTTTGGCAGGGTGTCTATATTTGGGGTTTCTAACGTACCTGATCATGTCATTTGAGAGTGAAGACAATTTTCCTTCCTTCCCAATGAGTATATCTTTTCTTAATTAAAAAGCTTCTAAACAGCAAAAGAAACTATCAACAAAATCAAAGGGTAACCTACCTAATGGGAGAAAATATTTGCAAGCCATATATTTAAGGGGTAAATATTCCAAAATATAAGAACTTATATAACTGGATACCAATCAATATGTATTTTAAGTATTGATAGGTGTTATGTTAACTGACTTTCAAATGTTAAACCAGTTTCAATTGCCCAGTTGGTCATGGTATATAATTCTTTTTATATAGTTTTTTAATCGATTTTTAAAAGTTGTTAAATTTTTTGTGTCTGTGTTCATGAGAGATATAATTCTATAGTTTTCTTTTAATGTTTTTGGTTTGGTATTAAAGTAATACTGGCCTCAAATAATGAGTTAGGAGCTGTTTCCTTTGTTTCTGTCTTCTGAAAGAGATTGTAGAGAATTGTATAATACATTCTCTCATTACATGTTTGGAAGAATTTTCTTTTTGGCCACACTGCATAGCATGAAAAATCTTAAAAAAAAAGAAAAAAGAAAAATCTTAGGCCCTGACCAAGAATTGAATGCATGCCCCATGCAGTGGAAGCACAGAGCTTAACCATTGGAACCCCAGTGAGACTCCCTGATTCATTTTCTTTAATTGACGCAGACCTGTTCAGATTATCTATTGTGTGGGTTTTGGTAGACTATCTTTCAGGGAATTGATCCCTTGCATCTAGGAGATGCAAGATGGAGAAGGAAATGGCAACCCACTCCAGTATTCTTGCCTGGAGAATCCCAGGGATGGGGGAGCCTAGTGGGCTGCAGCCGCACAGAGTCGGACACGACTGAAGCGACTTAGCAGCAGCTTAGCAGCATCTAGGTGATCAAATTCATGGGGTTAGAGATTACTCATATTTTTCATTATTATTATTTTAATCTCCATGGTATCCGCAGTGATGTTTTATTTTGAATTTTTTGTTTGTGTTATTATTAATTTGTGTTCTCTGTTTTTATCCTCATGAGCCTGACTTGACTGCTGTGAACATAGGAGTCTATATCTTTCTGAATTAAAATTTTTGACTGGATATATGCCCAGGAGTTAAACTGCTGGATCATAATGGCAACATTACTTTTAACTTTTTGAGGAACATCTATACTGTTTTTCATAATGGCTGCCCAACAGCATTTGTTATTTGTAGACTTTTGTTTTTAATATGTGTGTATGTAAGTATTTATTTGGCTATTCTGGGTCTTAATTGGGACACCTGGGAGCTTTTAGGTGCTACATGCAAACTCTTATCTCGAGCTTGTGGAATCTTAATTCCCTGACCAGGGATAGGATCTGGGCCCCCTGTATTGGGAGCATGAAGTTTTCTTTTCTGGTTTTTTTTTTTTTTTTTTTTTTTTTGGTAAGCAAGGGAGCATGGAGTCTTAGCCACTGGACCACCAGGGAAGCCCCTGTAGACTTCTTAATAATGGCATTCTGCCTGGTGTGAGGTGGTACCTCATTGTAGTTTTGATTTGCATTTCTTTCATTTTTCTCTTTGCTTTTCAGTTTTGGAAGTTTCTACACATCAAGCACAGAGATGCTTTCCTCAGCTGTGTCCAGTGTATCAATAAGCGCATCATATTCATTCTTCATGTCTGTTATAGTCTTTTTGACTTCTAGAATTTTGAGTTCTTTCTTTGAAATTCCATTTCTCAAATGTCCAACTCTTTGCGACCCTGTGGACTGCAGCATGCCAGACTTCTTGTCCATCACAAACTCCCAGCTCTACCAAACATTAATCAGCATATATATCATACTTGTTTCGTATTTCCAGTGTGATAACTACAACATCTTTGTGATAGCTGATTCTGGTTTTGAAGTTTCCTTTGTCTCTTCAGATTGCTTTTCACTATTTAGTATGCTGTGTAATTTTTTCTTGATAACTGGCATGATGTATGGAGTAAGAGGAACCACTATAAATAGGCCTTTATTCATGTGTTGGTAAGATGTGGAGAAGGGAAGCCTCCACAGTACTGGAAGGATTCATAGTATGTTTACTTATCAGTCTTTTAATGAGCTTGTGTGTCTGGACTATGAACTTCACAAGTTACTTTCAATTTATTTTCCTCCCATTAGGTGGGACAGCCATGTGTAGAGAGGGCTGGAATTGAGCACTTGTTTTTCTTGTCAGTTACCTTATTAAGAAGAACAGAATGTTCTGGCTATTTTATTTGTCTGATCTTTATCATTTTCTTTTTCAGAATGCTTTGTCTATTTAATGTGTGTGGGTTTTTTTTTTTTTTTTTTTGTAGTTCATCAAGTTGTAAAGATTATGATGTTTATTTTTTTAATATAAGCATTTATTGCTGTAAATGTTCTCCTTAGTACTGCCTTTGCTGCATCCTGTAGTTTTAGTATGTGGTGTTTTGTTTACATTGGTCTATTAAATATTCTCTGATTTCCCTTGTGATTATTTTCTTGAAACTATTTATTTCCAGAATTTTGTAGATATTTCAGTTTTCCATATGTTATGTTATGGATCTTCATTCTGTTGTGGTTAGAGAGGATAGTTGGTATAAACTTTATCTAATTAAATCTATTGTTCCTATCCAGAGTAGAGTATGGAAATTTCCAAATATTAAGGTAGAACTGTCTGTTTCTCCTCTTGATTGTCAGTTTTTGCTTCATGTATTTCAGTGATCTACTATTGAGTGCGTGACTATTTACTGCATCATCTTACATTGAATCTTCCCAAAATATATGTCCTTCGTAGTCTTTAGATTTAAAATCCTTATTGTTTGGTATGATTTATAGCTACTCCTGTGTGCTTTTTGTTACTATTTGCATGAAATATCTTTATCTACCTTTCAGTTTCAACTTGTGTTTTGTCGACAGCATACAGTTGTTGTTGTCGTTTTGGATTGTGCCACACAGCCTGTGAATTCTTCCTCCTGTGACCAGGGATTGAACCCATGCCCTCAGCAGTGAAACTGCTGAATCCTAACCACTGGACTGCCAGGGAGTTTCCTGGATGGTTTTTTTGAATCTATTCTGCCAGTCTGTGTTTTGCTCTGAGAGGTTAATCTATTCACTTTAGAGCAGTTTTTGATGAGAGGTTATTTTTTTCATCTTGCTCTTTGTTTTCTATATACGCCTTGGAGCTTTGTCATTCCTTTTTGTTATTTTCTCCTTTTGTATTTAGTTGATTTTTTTTGGGGGGGTAGTGAAATATCTTAATTCCCTTTTCATTTCCTTTGTGTGCATAATAAAACTTCTTCTTTATTTTTTTGTATTTACCATGGTGATTACATTTAATATCCTAAAGCTAGAGCATACTAATTTTAATTTATACCAGTTTACCATCAGTAACATTAAAAAATTTCTGGGAATTCCCTAGTGGTCCAGTGGTTAGGACTCTGCAGTCTCACTGCCATGGGCCTGGGTTCAGTCCATGGTCTGGAACTAAAATACTGAGAGCCGTGCTGGCAGGCCAAAAAAATTTTTTTTTTCTGCTTCTATACAGCTTTATCTATATCATTTTACTCATTAGTGTCTTTTCGGTTCAATCTGAAGGACTCCCTTTAGCATTTCTTGAACTTCCTCATCTTTTATTTACCTAAATATACTAATTTCTAATTTACCTAAATATGCTAATTTCTCCTTCATTTTTGAAAGAATCTTGGTTGGCAGGTTTTTTCCCTTCAGCCATCTGAACATATCAGCCCACTGTCTTCTGGTCTTCTCAGGTTTCCCATAAGAAATCTGCTAATGATATTGTTTGGGACCCCTTGTCTGTGATGAGTCACTTCTCTCACTGATTTCAAGATTCTCTGTTTCAGCAGTTTGATTATAATGTGCCATGATGTGGGTCTTCTCGTTTATTCTGCTTGAAGTTCATTTATGTTCTTGGATGTTTACATTCATATCTTGCCTCAAATCTGGGATGTTTTTCTGCATTGGATTTCTCTAGTGATTTTTTTTTCACTTCAGCAATTGTACTTTTCAGCTCCCAAATTTATTTATTTTTTTTTAAATACTTACTATCAAAAAAAAAAACAAAAACAAAAAAACAAAGCAAAACAACTTGCTGTATCTTTTATTGTTAGTTCCATTTTGTTGAGGCAGCTTTTAAAAATTTCTTTTGGTTCATTTGTTTACCAGTTTGAACATCTTTTTCAGACAAATCTTTTTCTAGTCACTATGGGCTCTACTGGTGGCCCAGACAGTAAAGAATCCACCTGCAATGTGGGAGACCTGGGTTCGATCCCTGGGTTGAAAAGATTCCCTGGAGGAGAGCGTGGCAACCCACTCCAGTATTCTTGCCTGGAGAATCCCCATGGACATAGGGTTGCAAAGAGTTGGACATGAGTGAACAACTAAGTATGGTTACCATCTATTCTTTTTGTACCTTTTCATAAGGTACAGCAGCTGTTGATTGTTATTGTCCTTTCCTTCTTTGTATGCCTTGTGAGTTTTTGTTGTTGAAAACTGAACATTGGCATCTTATGGTTGTAACTCTGAAGATACTGTGCTTGCCATTAACCAGGGTTTGCGGGGCGGGGGGTTCTTGTTTTTGATGTTTTTAGAGTGTCTCTTTCCTGTATATTGACATGAGATGTAAACTGACAGGCTTTTCAGTGTGCCTTTCCTTGGGGGTGCACCATGACTTAAATTCCACAATATAAGCGGTTGTCTTTTATGATTTTTTTAATTATTATTCATTTATTGTCTGTGCGGGGTCCTTGTTGATACATACTTTTCTCTAGTTGTTGTGAGCAGGGGCTATGCTCTAGTAGTGCATGGGCTTCTCATTGCTCTGGCTTCTTTTGTTGCAGAGCACGGGCTCAAGGGTACGTGAGCTTCAGTAATTGTGGCACATGGGCTCAGTAGTTGTGGCTCCCAGGCTCTAGAGCACAGGCTCAGTAGTTGTGGCACATGCACATAGTTGTTCCAAAACATGTAGGATCTTCCCAGACAGGAGGTTAAACCTGTGTCTCCTGCATTGACAGGCAGATTCTTCACCACTGAGTCACCAGGGAAGCCCAGTGTTTGCTTTTGATTGCCTTAGTCCTCAAATGTCTCACTCTTAAAAGGGAAAAGCAGAAAAATGAAGAGCAGGAGGTGAGATGCTGGCCCTTAAAATCTTCTGCCAGAGGGGGAGGAGATTTGTGTATCGGTGGTACCATTTACAGCAGTGGGTGTACACCTCTGTATTACTCACATACATTCAGGAACAGCAGTCAGACTATAGAGCACTGACATTTGGAGGACTAACTAGGTCCTTATTTTCCATGCTGGCTCATGAAAAGTATGTGCAGTCTGCTCTAGAAACATGTACATAGTAGCCTGCCATGGGACTTTGGGTTGGGGAATGGACAGCTCCAGAGGCTAAGAACTGAACTTGCCTAAAATAAATTTAACTTGGGAAACTGCAGATCTTCAATAGATTCAAGTTCCAAGAGCTACCATTGGATTCTGTCAGCACAGTTATTGTTAAGGCTAGGAGATGGAATCCTAACATTTTGTATCCATCTTCTGCACATCCTTTCACGTGGTTCCATCAGAGCTGCTTTTTGCAGTGTTTAAATATTGTCCCTTTTTGTGTGCTGAGTTCTTCTGGGCTGCTGTTGGCCACTCACCTGACCTGCTCTTCTATTAAGAGTTGTGTCATTTGCCTTCCACGTAGTTGTTGAACTGAGAGTGGACAGTCCTTCATGATTCGCAGGATGGACATGACTCTGGTCTCAGCACAAAGCACTCTCAGGTAGTCTGGCCAAGTTGAATGGCAGCTGGGATAGCTTCATGTCAGTTGTGTGTTCAAGTCATTCCAGGAACCTATCATGTTTGACTAGTGCTTTTAATGTGATTGCCAGTGGCCACAAGTCATTTCTATAGTCTTTTCTCCATTCTTGACACTAGCAACTTACACTTTGTTCTACTTCTCATTATTTATTTATCCATTTATTTTATTTTTGGTTGGATCTTCATTGCTTTGCAAGGGCTTTCTATAGTTGTGGCGAGTGGGGGCTACTCTTTATTGTGGTATGCGGGCTTCTCATTGTGGTAGCTTCTCTCATTGCAGAGCATGGGCTCTAGGCCTGCAAGCTTCAGTAGTTGTAGCACACAGACTCAGTAGCTGTGCATGGTATTGGTTGCTCCACAGCATGTGAAATCGTTGTAGACCCAGCCTCGAATCCACGTCCCCTCCATTGGCAGGTGGATTCTTACCCACTGTGGCACCAGGGAAGTCCTACTTCTCATTTTTATTCTGACTCCAGCCTGGGATTAATTCCCTACCACCTCTCTAAACCGTTTATTTCATTGGTCTTCACAGTGTTTCCTCCAGAGTATTTTCTGACACTGTTTATGTCCTGAAACACAGGAGGATCCCTTAATATTCCTTAAACACCAGGTACCTGTTCCAGTCAGATTTTCTGAGGCCTGGACATACAGTTCTGCAGAGAAAAGGTCACCAGCAGTTGTGGTCCAGGCAGAAGCTATTGATAAGAGTGAACTGTAGAAAAGGCGTTTCACCCTTGCTCCATACCCAGTCCTTGTGTCCTGTGTTTGCTGAGACCTCATCTGTTCTGTAACCTTAAAGCCCTGTAACACAGAGCAGCTGCTTCCTCAGTCTGACCCTAACTCCACTTCCTGAACACAGTCTTGTGGACCTGTTCTTTCAAGTGTCAGATGTACAGTTTTAACGGTGGCATTTCCCTGTACTAAACTCAATATGGACTTCACTATTGTTTTCAGGTTCTTGGCCTGGAGTTGGGGATGAAGAGACACCTTTTGAACAGAGCAAATCTGCAGGAGTGTCACAGATTGGGAATCCCAGGACAGATTCATCTGCTGAGAAGGTCCAGCCCTGTAAGATATGCATCCTGGTCTTGAGAAACATTTTGCACTTGACTGAAGAGCAGGGAACAAATAGTGGACAGAAAGCAAACACATGTGGGGCACATGGAAAACAGTTCTGTTTCACTGCAGGCATTCAGCAGCACCAGAAGCAGCACACGAGAGAGACTCTTTTACAATATATTATGGGGAAACTCTCATTTTTGAAGAGCTGCACAATTCATGCATCAGGAAGTCTCTCCCCATACAATGAGATTGGGAAGGAATTCGTGGCCAACCTGGGAGTTCAGCCACAGGCCAAAAACACCAGGAATCAACAAAACAACAGTAAGGAGTGTGAAATTGTTTTTCACAGTGGAAAAAGTCATCAGAGCTCGGGAGAAGGCAAGAAAGCTTCCAGCCGCACAGACATACTTGTTCAAGATGAAAGAATCCTCACTAGTGAACAGTCTTGTGAGTTCACAGGCGGCACTCACCAAAGTAACCATGTTCAGCACCAGAAAGGTCACCTTAGAGGAAGGTCTTCTGAGTGCACTGAATGTGGGAAATCCTTTGGCCAAAGAAAGTATCTCAGGATTCATAGGCGAATCCACACTGGAGAAAGGCCTTATCAGTGCAAGGAATGTGATAAGTCTTTTATCTATAAGAACCGTTTCATTGGACATCAGAGAATTCATACCGGAGAAAGGCCATATGAATGCACTCAATGTGGAAAATGTTTTACCCATCAATCCTCTTTCTATGTACATCAAAGAATTCACACTGGAGAAAGGCCTTATAAGTGCAATGAATGTGGGAAATCTTTTATCAACAACTCCAATTTCCATAGACATCAGAGAATTCACAAAGGAGAAAGGCCTTATACCTGTAATGTATGTGGGAAATCTTTTATAACTCTGGCTGGCATCCGATATCATCAGAAAGTTCACAACAGGGAAGAGCTGTATAAAGGCAGTGACTATGGGACATCCTTTAATCAAATGCACCACCTCAGTTCCAATAGGAAAATCCACACTGGAGAAAAGCCCTATGAGTGCAGTGAATGTGGGAAATCTTTTACTGCTAGCTCTAGCCTTTGGTATCATCAGAGAATTCACAGTGGAGAAAGGCCTCATGAGTGCAGTGAATGTGGGAAATCTTTCATTGTTAGGTTGAGCCTTCGCAATCATCAGAGAGTTCACACTGAAGAAAGGCCTTATAAGTGCAGTGAATGTGGAAAATGTTTTACTAGCAGTTCGAGCCTTCTTCGTCATCAGAGAGTTCACAATGGAGAAAGGCCTTATGAGTGCAGTGAATGTGGGAAATCTTTTACTGCTAGCTATGGCCTTCGGTATCACCAGAGAGTTCACAGTGGAGAAAAACCTTATGAGTGCAGTGAATGTGGGAAATCTTTTACTGCTAGCTCTAGCCTTCGGTATCACCAGAGAGTTCACAGTGGAGAAAAACCTTATGAGTGCAGTGAATGTGGGAAATCTTTTACTGCTAGCTCTAGCCTTCGGTATCACCAGAGAGTTCACAGTGGAGAAAAACCTTATGAGTGCAGTGAATGTGGGAAATCTTTTACTGCTAGCTCTAGCCTTCGGTATCACCAGAGAGTTCACAGTGGAGAAAAACCTTATGAGTGCAGTGAATGTGGGAAATCTTTTACTGCTAGCTATGGCCTTCAGTATCATCAGAGAGTTCACCATTGAGAAAAACTTTATGAGTGCAGTGAATGCAGGAAATCTTTTATTAATAAGTCCAGTGTTCTTAATCATCAGAGAATTCACACTGGAGAAAGGCCTTTTGAGTGCAGTGAATGTGGGGAATCTTAATAGTAAGATCAGATCTATTTGGTTATCAGAGAGTTCACACTGGAGAAGGGGCCTCACGAATGCAGCTAATGAGGAGAGCACTAGCAATGGAGTTGGGATAGTAACAGCGTGGGAGGACATAACTACAGTCACCAGGCAGCAAATGGACCATTTCTAGGGAGGGATTTGAGGCACAGAGGGTGTGTTTTCTCTCCTAGCAATGGACAGATATTTGGGATTCAGTATCAGGTTGCCTATTTTCAGGACAAGGGGAGTCTGGTCACTGTGATCCTCTTTCCCTTCCAACCCAGCTTTGGGAACTCAAAGAATACGTAATCCATCCTCTGTCCCTGCCCCGCTCCTCAAGAGTCTTGCTCATACACTGCACTCCATGCTCAGTGGTCATGACTATCCACTGGAAAGCAACATTCATGGTTTTCCTGTAAATGAATGATCCCGTTATCTACCTGGTAATGCTCTGTTCCAGCACCTCCATGCCACAGCATTGCACTGGGTTTAGGGCAGCCAAGAGTGGAGAAGAGACTTGTATGATACTGTATGATATCTCTTATGTGCAACTTAAAAACAATACAAAAGAATACACATGCAAAACAGAAACAAGCAAAAAAACCCCACAAAACTCAGGTTTAGGGGTTTAACTCGTGGCTCACTGATAAAGAACCTGCCTGCCAATGCAGGAGATGAGGGTTCAATCCTGGGTCAGGATGACCCTCTGGAGGAGGAAATGGCAACCCACTCCAGTATTCTTGCCTGGAGAATCCCATGGACAAGGGAGCCTGGCAGGCTACAGTCCATGGGGTCTCAAAGAGCTGGACATGACTTAGCAACTACACAGGTACAGAAGACAAACTAATAGTTATCAGAGGAGAGACAGAAGTGTGATGGGACAAATTATGTGTATGGGATTAAGAAATTAAAAACTCTTATTTATAAAACAGCAACAAATTTATATTGTATCAGATAAAGAATTATAGTCATCATTGTATAATAACATTTGGTAGAGTATAATCTGTAAAATACTGAATCGCTGTGCTGTACACCTGAAACTAATATAATATTGTAAATCTACTGTAATTAAAAGTAAAAGTGAATTTTCCACAGAATTGTTAAGATTGTATTTTCTGGATGGTACAAACCACCAGACGTTTAATAAAGGGAGTATCTATGAAAGTGATTTGTATTATTTATGAAAATGGTCAGTCAGGTGTGGCTACAAGAAAAAAGGAAAACAGTGATGCTCACAAATCCTGGAAACACATGGGAAAGTTATCAGGGTGGTCACGAGACAAGGCACGAGGGGGAGTGTTCAGAACACTGTCTGTGTTGCGGTTCTGTGGGAAAGGCCTGGCAGAGTGGGGTAAACAACTAGGATTGCTTGCTTTGAATAGTTTTGGACTTCATGCTATAGGGGTGGCCTCTGGTTGCTTGGTGTTTGGTGCTGTGATGATGAAGAAAGAGAAGCATTGCCTCCAGGGGTGTCAGCCATGTGGAGGATGTGTGGCTCTTGATGTTCAGTTTGCTTTCACACAGAAGCAGGACACACTTGAGTATCACATGAGAAGCTAGTATATTTTGCTATATGAGAATGAAATAGTCACTTGGCTGCTTAACCACATCTGCCATGTCACTTTGGCCATGACCTCTCTGGCCATTGATATGGGCATGGGGACTAGAAATAAAAATGCCAGTAAGGGCTTGCAGGCTTGTAGCTATTATGAGCCAGTGGCCTACCTGGATGAATTCCCTTCATTCCACAAACATTCCTGAACAGGAGGTGTCTGGTGGGGGAGCAAAGCAGATGTGTCCCTGTGGTGCAAACAAGCACATGGTAACAAATTGTATCTCTCGGTTTAATGTTTCTTTCCATTTTGCCAGGACATCCTACTAGATGATGAAGCATAATTAGATTAATTACCGTAAACTTAAGTTTTTCTCTTAGCAATTGAAGGCAGGGATATACTTACCATTTTACCCCAGGATGTAGCAGAATTAATAATTAAAAAATTAATTTTTATTCTTTTAAAATAGGTGACTTATTGCACATGATAGTCACCTATTTTAAAAGAATAAAAATTAATTTTAAAAAGCAAAAAAAAAAAAAAGTGATCCAAATGCCAAAATGAGAGAAAACTTATAGATGTTTAACAAAAGTAGGAAAAGCATTTTTCTCTGGTGCAGAAGACAAAGAACTTAGAGAAACAAGTGTCACTGCACAAAGGAGCTGGAAGCTGGGAAACATGAAGGAAGCTAGTAACACAGAGTCCCATCAGTCACTGGCCTGGATTTACAATCATTGCAACAGAAAGAGTAGAAATGGAAGACAGAGTTAAAAGTCGAAGAAGCTCACCAGGACCAGGATGACGTGTGTGGCTCTGGCATCATGGGAAGGTCTGGGGAAATTCTGTTGCTGTGAATGTGTTGGACCTGCTGCTTGTGCCTGTGAAGGACAGAGATCGTGTACCCACTAGTCCAGATCATGACACCCAAACAATAGCATCCAGTTAAGAAAATCCAAATAACATCTGCATCTAATATCTGACAGAGTATCTGTCAGACATGACTGAGGAACTGTATCCAAAATTTTCTGAATGGAGCCCTCCAGAGAGCTCCATCACATGTACACGTGTACTGGTGGCATTACTGTAAATAAAGTGTGCGATCTCCCATTGTTAACTTGTTCAGTCACCAAGTCATTTTCCACTCTTTGCCACCCCATGCCAGCTTCCTCTGTCCTCCACGTTCTCCCAGTGTGCTCAAATTCATATTCTTTGAGTTGGTAATGCCATCTAACCATCTCATCCTCTGCACCCCCCATTCTCCTCTTGTCTTCAATCTTTCCCAGCATGAGGGTCTTTTCCAGTGAGTCAGCTCTTTGCATCAAATGGCCAAAGTATTGGAGCTTCAGCATCAGCCCTTCCAGTGAATATTCAGGGTTCATTTCCTTTAGGATTGACTGGTTTGATCTCTTTGCAGTCCAAAGGACTCCCCCAAGAGTCTTATGGTCGATCCCAAGTGTATGCCCAAGTAGCCAAGCATCAAGGAGAGGACTGCTGTCCTTCAGTACTGTGACCTTTGACAAGAGACTGAGGACCAAGGCCACCTCTTCCTGCAAGTGGGAAACACCAGAGCTTCAGGAACAGCTCTGTCATGTATCAAGGCCTTGCTGTCCCACTGAGTTTCCTGGGTGTTGTGTTGCTTTAATAACCGAGGAAATAAGGTAACTGGATACAGAGTGTCACAGGCTCAGGTCCTGGGAAAGTCTTCCTTTACAAGAGGGTTGAGTAAGCATCCAGCAGTTGTTGCTCACATGGCATGTCATGACGTTGAAACAGACAACACTTTGTACCAGAAGACCCTGGGTAGCTCACTGCCATCATGGGCCCAGAGACTACAGAGCATAGGAGGTGTGTGCAGAGCTTCGACCAAGGAGTCTCCAGGAGGCACCAAAATAAGTGCCTATTAGGAATTTTCCTCACGGTCCAGTGGTTAAGACTCCATGTACTCAATGCAGGGAGCACAGGTTTGATCCCTGGTCCAAGGAACGAAGATCCTGCATGCTGTGTGGCACAGCCAAAAAAAAGTATCTGTTGAATGGTTGGCCATCTGAACTGACTAGGACTTTTCTCTCATAAAGTCCCCAAAAGTGGGATGATTTTTGAGTGACTGCATAAATAAGCCTTAGTCGTCAATGCAGAATATATTGCCTCTAAAAGTCAGAAAGATCCAATAGGTTTGGCTGCTCTGAGACTGATGGAAACTGACAAAATCAGAAGTTGCCCTTTAATCACATCAGCAATAGAGTAGCCTGTACAAACACTGGATGGAGCTAAGAAATTTACTGTGCTGGCATGACGCTGAAATGTGTGGGGCCGTAGCCCATCTCTTGTCTGTAAGCACAACGATGAATGTATGTCTTGCACAAGTGTCTTGCAAATCCCCTCACAGGGTATGTCGTCAATGAAGCTCCATACTTGGGTGTCTGAGCACAGATGGGTCCAATAAAGTTCTTGTCCAGTGAGGTTGTGTGTGATACCTGAACCTTTGAGGTATCCCATGGACAACTAAGTAAAGGTGTAGTGTACTGAGTTCCTATGTAGGTGAAGGAGAGGCTCTTGAAATAGGCATATGAAGATTGAATAGCACGTTCATTTCAATTATGAGTGAGCTATAGGGATCTCAGTGGATGGAACCAGGGAGATGCTGGTCACGATGCTAAGTCACCATGAGACGCTGTTCCTCCTAGGACACTTAATATCTATCTATGATAGTGTCTCAGATGTAAGCAAAATTGGTTACTTCTCACTTCAAGTTAATGAACATGATTTGTATGTTAAACATATATCTTGAAAAAACATTCAATCTTGGCTGTGTTGGGTTCTGTTGTGGCACACGGGATCTTCCTTGGGGGATTCAGGCTCCAGAGCACGTGTGGGCTCTAGTTTGCAGCACTATAGTTGAGGTGGGTGGGGGCGTAGTTGTGCCACGGCATGTAGGATCTTAGTTCCCCTCCCACAAATCGAACCTACATCCTCTACATTGAAGGCAGATTCTAACCATGGACCAACAGGCAAGTCCCGACATATCTTTTTGATACATCTTCAAAATTACTTCTGGCCTTTCTATTTTCTCATTTAATTAATTAAATTATTACTATTTTGCTGACTAGTTATTTCCTGTTCATGTACATACATGTGAAAGTGTTAAGTCACTCAGTTGTGTCCAACTCTTTGTAACCCTATGGACTATAGCCTGCCAGGCTCTTCTATCCATGGAATTCTCCAGGCAAGAATAGATATGAGGAGGGAGAATGGCATTGAAACATGTATAATATCATGTATGAAGCGAGTCGCCAGTCCAGGTTCGATGCACGATACTGGATGCTTGGGGCTGGTGCACTGGGACGACCCAGAGGGAGGGTATGGGGAGGGAGGAGGGAGGAGGGTTCAGGATGGGGAACACAGGTATACCTGTGGCGGATTCATTTCGATATTTGGCAAAACTAATACAATATTGTAAAGTTAAAAAAAAAATAGATATGAGGATAAATTTAACACAAACAGTTTCCAACCCACTTGTATAAATCTGAAAGAAAACACATTTATGGCTGTAGATCCTTCCAGAAACATTCAGATTCACTTAATTACATACGTCTTTTCTTTTACATACGTCTTTTCTCACTCCATCGATTTGACCTCCTGGATGTTTGATTCATTCCCATAGTGCTGTTTTAGCCCCTGCCAGATGCCTGCAAAAATTGGTGGTTCAGTGATTAAGTTTGCAAGCTCCCAAAGCAGGGGTCACAGTGTGGTCAGGAAAAAAAGTCTAACCCTGGAACTGTGAAAAATGGGCAGCTATTTTCTTCCCAAAACTTTAGTGCTACGGACATGTTATAGAATGTATGAAATATGGAACCTGAAATGTGACAGAAAACAGTCCTAGTTTAAATGTACTGGATAACTACAAATTACGGGATAAAATTTGCTCCTCTTAAATACAGATGATAATACTGAGAATGCTAGAGCATAACAAACTGTAAGTATGCTCCTTTGTTTTCAAATTTATTGAAATTCCCAAACACAGAGCTCTAATCATTATAAATTATGGTTTACTCATTAACTTTCTGTCAACAAAGAGCAAAGACACAAACTTCCAGAACACTCACACTGAAAAGAGTAAAGTTTTGACTCCAAAATAAACTGCTGGAAACTGCATCTCATTTTTTTTTAATTAACTAATTTTATTTGGCAGTGCTTGGTCTCAGTTGTGGCATATGGGACCTAGTTCCCTGTTCAGGGGTCCAACCTGGGTCCTCTACATGGGAGCATGGCACCCCAGGCCCTGGACCACCAGGGAATTCCTGCATCTCAATTTTAATTAATGTGCATTCTTTTGATCCTTTCTGAGGAAAACATCCTCAGAGTTCAGTTGTTGTTTCCCCCCTCCTCAAGAATTGCCTTTATTTTAAATATCTTTCTTGCTCTGTTTATGTTTTAAAGTATTGAAGTATTTAAATTAACTGAGTTAGGGCATTATAGATTATCTTTTGTTTCCAATGAAAATAATGATTTTCTGGGTAAAAGTATGTATTAAAATATAAAAATGTACATCCTAAATACATGCACTCTGTATATTCAGTCAGGTATACTTTATGTGTGTGTTCAGTCGTATCCAACTCTTTACAAGCCCCTGGATGGTAGCCTGCCAGACTCCTCTGTCCACGGGATTTTTCAGGCAAGAATACTGGAGTGGGTTGCCATTTCCTCCACCCAGGGGTTACACCTTACACAAATGTTCAGAACTTGTCACTTCATAGTAATTTTACTATTTTTGGGGGGGAGGGATGGTTAAAATATTTTAGTTGAAGGATAATTGCTTTACGGTATTGTGTTAGATTCTGCTGTTATCAAGTCTCATTATCATTTGTATCATTTGTTGCTACTGGATCAGTATGATTGAGTTGGAATGATGTACCTCTATGAACTTTTCCCAACTCCATGTTCAGTGACACCATGTTGTTAGTTTGAAATTGGCCATGCTAAGAATATTTGTATTCGGAAAACTGGAAAACACTACAAACCTGGACTTCGTTATATTATTGAAAGTCTAGATTTAAAAATATGTGGATAGTGCAGATTAAATTTAAACTACATGGTACATGTGGTAATTACATTGTATATAGCACACACAAAAAATGAGGATAAAAAGGAGCTATTTATTTGTTAATGAAAAGAAAAATAGGTGAAAGATATAAACAGATATTTTACCAAGAAGACATACAGATGGCAAATAAACCATGTGGAAAAAGAAAGATCAACATCATAATTCTTTGCTGCTGATAAGTCGCTTCAGTCGTGTCCGACTCTGTGCGACCCCAGAGACGGCAGCCCACCAGGCTCCCCGTCCCTGGGATTCTCCAGGCAAGAACACTGGAGTGGGTTGCCATTTCCTTCTCCAACACATGAAAGTGAAAAGTGAAAGCGAAGTCATTCAGTCGTGTCCGACTCTTTGTGACCCCATGGACTGCAGCCTACCAGGCTCCTCCATCCATGGAATTTTCCAGGCAAGAGTACTGGAGTGGGGTGCCATTGCCTTCTCCGTATGATTCCTTAGGGAGATGTAATTAAAACGACTACTTCCTTAAATTAAAAATTTAAGGAAATTCAAAAGACTGACCATACCAAGTATTGGCCAGAATGTGGAAGCATTTTACATGCTCCTGGTGGGTATGTAAAAACAATCTATAAATGTAGATCGTAGTTTGTCAGTTTCATAAGTTAAACATTCACCTATTCTATGACTCAGGCTTTACACTTTGAATTACTAACACAGTGTAACTGAAAATCCATACATACATACAGACTTACATATAAACGTTCTAGCACCTTTATTTACAATAACCCACAGTAGAAATAACCCAAATGACCGTAACCAGATGAATGGATGAGCAGACAATGTAACTATGGAAACGATACTACTCAGCAATAAAGAATGAACTACTTGTATATTATCACTTAAGAATCTCAAAATGTTTAGATTCTGCACTTCAAATAGATACACTATATCAATGTCAACTACACCTGAATAAAAATTTACAAAATGACTCAAAAAACCTAGGTCTGTCACACTTTTTAGGAAATCAGATGTTGAGAAATCCCTAGTGGTCCAGTGGCTAGGAATTGGCACTTTCACTGTCATGGCCCAGGGTTCGGTCACTGGTGAGGGAACTATGATCCTGGAAGCCTCAAAGAACAACCAAAACCAAAATGAAAACTCCTCATGTCTCACAATCCTATATCGCCTCTCTTTTCTGATGACCTTGGAGAAGCACCCTTGTCTTAGTGGCAGCAAATCCTGATGAGAATAGATTTCTTCCCACCTGAGTTAACAGGAATGCTGGCTGATCACAGAACCACACTGTGGATGAAGGGATCTTTCTCTGTTTATCTGCCTCTGTGGCAACCGCCTTTGGCTGAACAGTCTAGATGTTCAAGCATCTGTGCACACTGATACTGCACAGTCACAGTCACTGGAGCATCTGCTGATGCAATGTCAGGACACACTCCACCTACCTCACTGCAGTCTCCTCCGCTCCAGGGTTACTTGACGAACATGGTTCCCTCCAGCCCTGTAGTCTTACAGTGGAACCATCTAGTGAATTCTGGGGGTCAGGACATGTGGTTCTTTTATAGGTTAACTGCTGAGCATTATGTGATCATTCACTGTGAATAACAATTCATGTTTCCAGAAGCACTGGAGGTTGTCACAACTTCATGACTCCTCAGATGTTTTCTGAGCCCACAAAAAAAACCCTGATACAGTCCACAAATCAGGACCCCAGAGCCTTGCGGTCTTTCTGAGGAGACCTTGAGCAACAATGTATTTACATTAGGCCAACCCCACAAAGAGAGCTACATTCTTCAATCATACTGAGGTGAGGCACACAAAGCACAGGACCCCCATGAAAGCTGTGCCATCATTAACGCTGCTAGAGCCCCATTTTCTTCCAATCACCTCATATAAAGTGAACAGAAGCCCCAGACCAAAGAGGGCTGAAACATTAACGCCTTTATTATTGCAAAATGCAAAGGAATACAAGGCATGAAGTTCTCAGCTTGGTGACTTGGAAGCTGGGGAAATCAGAAGTGTCACCAGAAACTAACATGTCCCTGAAAATGTAGTCCTGGCTGGCAAGTCACCAACAGAACTGAAACTGGGTCCACTGGGCCCAAATTGAGTGAGGTCCATGCCCTACTTTAGAAATGAGCAAGGAATAAGAGCTAAGACTACTCACTACTTCCCTCCACAGAAAGGGATGGGACAGAAGTCAGCTTCCCTGAGCATACTGGGAGGTAGTTTCCACACTGGGTGGACCTGCCAGGTGATAGAAATGAAACTGGCAGTGACATAAAGCTGGAAAGCGCCTGGCAGGCAATTGAGCCACAAGGGAAGCCCCTAATAAAGTGAAGCACAGCTTCTTAAAGATTCCTACATACCTGAAACTTAAGGGGAATCTCCCCAGTGCAGATTTTCAGATGCATTAGACGGCCCAGTCACAACTTTTCCAGTGTAAATATACTAGAAGGAAACTGCACATCCCAGCATATCTAAGGCCTTTCACTGGTGTGACATCTCTGGGGTTGAATGAGGTCATATTTGTAGCTGAAAAGTTTTTTCCAACATTCACTGCACTCAGGACCTTTTTCCAATGTGAACTCTCTGGTGCTGAATGAGGCTGGAACTTTGGCTAAATGATTTTCCACATTCCCCACACTCATAAGGCCTTTCTCCAGTGTGAACTCTCAGGTGTTTAACAAGGTTAGATTTACAGCTAAATGATTTCCCGCATTCACTGCACTCAACAGGCCTTTCTCCAGTGTGAACCCTCCAGTGATTCTTGAGGTTGGAGCTATGGCTAAATGATTTTCCGCAGTCCCCACACTCATAAGGCCTTTCTCCTGTGTGGACTTTCCGATGTGAGCTAAAGCTGGAGCTTTGCTTAAAGGATTTCCCGCATTTACTGCACTCATAAGGCCTCTCTCCAGTATGAAGTCTTCTGTGGTGAATGAGGCTAGAGCTTCGGCTAAAGGATTTTCCACATTCACTGCACTGATGAGGCCTTTCTCCAGTGTGAACTCTCCGGTGGTAAATGAGGCTAAAGTTTTGGCTAAAAGATTTCCCACATTCACTGCACTCATAAGGCCTTTCTCCAGTGTGAACTCTCTGATGCTGAATGAGATTAGATCTTTGACTAAAAGACTTCCCACATTCCCTGCACTCATAAGGTTTTTCTCCTGTGTGAACTTTCCTATGGCTGTTGAGGCTATAGCTTTGGCTAAAAGATTTCCCACATTCGCTGCATTCATAAGGTCTTTCTCCACTGTGAACCCTCTGGTGTATAATGAAACTGGAGAGGTAGGTAAACAATTTTCCACATTCATGGCATTCATAAGGCCGTTCTCCAGTGTGGACTTTCTGGTGCTGAATGAGGTTACATCTTCGAGTACAGGCTTTTCCACATTTGCTGCACTCATAAAGCCCTTCTCTAGTGAGGACTCGTTGGTCCTCAACAAGTGTGTCTGTGCAGTTGAGGGCTTTGTTGCCTTCTCCCCAGTTCTCATGCCTTTTTCCATTGTGAGAGACAGCTTCACACTCATTACTATTGTTTGGCTTCTCCTCCGTGTGATGGAAAAATCCCACATTGACTAAGAAGTCGTTCCCAATCTCCCCATAGACAGTGGGTTTCCCTGACACATGGGTTGTGCAGCTGTTTATAATCAAGGCTGTGTCCACAGAACTTCTGATGGGTATCTCTCCAATGTGTTGCTCCTGGTATTGCTGAAGGCTGGCAGAGATATAGAATCGATTTCCACATGTGTATGGTTTCTGCCCAAGATGTGTTTTCTGGTGCTCAGGAAAGTGCAAAATGTCTCTCAAGACTGGGCCACACATCTCAAAGGGCTGGCCCTTGTGGGGAGATGAATCTACCTTGAGAGTCCTGATCTGTGACACTCCTATACAAACGCTTTGTTCAGAAGGTGCTTCCTTATCTTCTACTCCATGCCAATAGCCTGAAATTAAAGAAGTGATGGTGAAGTACATGTTAACCTTATTGAGAAGAGGCAAAACCATCACAAATGTAACTCAACACATCAAAGGACCAGCTCATGAAATTGCTTTCAGGAAAACTCAGCTTGAGGAAGCAACTGCTGTGCACCACTGAGTCCCTAAGGTCACGGAATGGTGCAGGTCTCACTGGGCACAGGGCATGAGGAAAGGCCTATCAGAAAGGTTTGTGCTGTAACTCATTTTTCTGTCAGCAGCTTTTCATTTTTTGCAGCCATGCCACCTGGCATGTGGGATGAGAGTTCCCCAAACAGGGATTGAAACAGTGCCCTCTGCAGTGCAACCACAGAGTCTTAACCACTGGACCACTGAGGAAGATCTGTCAATAGATTTTAGCAGGATTATATCTGCTGATGACATGTGATGCTGTGCAGAAGTCCAGTCCAGTCCCAGAAAAATCTGACTGGAACAAACGTCACAGTATTTAAGGATTATTAGATACCTGCACTCTTTAAAACACAACAAAGTCTGAGTAGGGAACAGTGTGAGGAATGAGTGAGGTGAGCAGTGTAGAGAGGTGGAGAATAGCTCTCAGCTGGAATCAGAGTAGAAATGACTAATAGAAATGACAAGTCCGCAAAGTGTCGAGAATTGAGAAGGGAAAGGAGTGAGGTGTGGCTACTGGCAATGGCACCAATACAGAAGTAAAACAGGATAGGTTCCTGGTATGATTTCAACCAAGACCTGAAGTCATGTCCTCTGTCAACTTCCATTCATCTGGGTCAGGCCTGCTATGAGCCCATCTTGTTGAGAATGGAGTCATGTCCATTCTGTGAAGCTCAGGGGACTTTTTCTGTAGCCCCACCTGAAGATCTGCATGTACCCAAGAGAACTAAAATCATAAGGGAATGACAGGACAAGTCAGTAGCCAAAACAGGCCCAGACAACTCAGAACACAGGAGACCACCAGAATGCTATTAAATATTACCAAAAAATTCCTAAGGCCATAGCTGAAGGGAAGATAGCACAGTAGTAAGAACCAGGAATCTGATTTCTCTTCTGGACAACTACACCAGTAGAATTAGTCTAACGCAACTCTTTTGCAATGCTCAACTGCTTTAATTTTGTCCCTTTCAGCTCTTAGCATGGTAATAGTATTCATCCTTCCACTCCCTACCTCTGAGCCCTTGGGGTGGGGACCTTGTACAGGTTCCAAGAATAGCTTCTAGGAGTCAGGATGGGCAATAAGGAGTCTGTCCTCCAAACGTCAGAAATACTCCAAGATCAGAAACAAGAAAATGATGCCAGCTTCTACCACTAGTATTCATCATAGTATTGGAAGTTCTACATGGAGCCTTAAGAAAAAAGACAAAAGGCATCCACAGGTCACGAAATTGTGAAGATTGCACCACAAAACTTCTAGAATAAATGAATTCAGCAAATGAAGAGGATACAAATTAAATATCTGTGGGAATTCCCTGGTGGTCCAGTGGTCAAGGCATGCTGCGGTTGGGGAACTAAGATTTTGAGGGCAGTAGCGTGGCAAAAAAAGAAAAAGAAACTGGTAAATGTTTTGTATACATGTCCCAAGTGAAATAAAGCAAAAAGAACCTTAACTAAGGGTCTGTCAATAACATTTGTGTAAACAGTGACTATGTAAGTGACTACACTTCCAACACAGTCAGAAACAAATGTGAGCTATAGGAATGAAGGGTGTTATACTAGGGTGCTATGGTGCTGGAGAGTCACCCAGCGAGGCAGACGGCAAGACATGGGGGTCCTTTAGGCTGACAAAACAACAGTGATACCAAACTCTTCCCTGGGAGGCTTTGGGGCAGTAGGTGCTGTGGTGACACGGATGAGAAGGAGGCGAGCGCTCAGCCCAGCCCTTGTAAACACAGCACAAATCCAGGCCACTAGGGACACACCTGCCCCTGGAGAAAAGAGAAGCACAGAGCTTGGCCCAGGGCACAGGGGCAGGTAGAAGAGCTTACCCAGTGAGGATGTAAGTGCAAAGTTCTCCAGCATCACATCGTGGTACAGGCATCTCTGAGCCTCATCAAGGAGAGCCCATTCCTCCCAGGAGAAGTACACAGCCACATCCTCAAAGGTCACACTGCCCTGCCAGGACACAGACAGATGAGACCATCAACTGCCTCTCTCCTGAAGACCCACAAGCCACCTCCTCGCACAGCTACGCCATCTCCATCTTCCTCCTAAGAGCTCAGAAGAGATTCCCGACCTTGGTGCCATAGCTGCCTGCTCTCTCCTCACTCTCCCACTAACTGCTCTGTTCATGCTGCTGTCCACTCTGCAACCAGTGGAGCCTGTAAAGACCCAGAAGAAATCACCGCCCTGATTGATCAGATCAGTCATCTGATCCACACCTCCCACTGCCTCCAGAATAGATGCCTGATTTCACAGACAGTCATTCCAGGTCTGACTGCTGCTCCCCACAGCCAGTTTATTCTTGCCAGGAAGGAAGGAGACCTGCAATTCCCTGAACCAACTTAGCCTCACCTCCAAGCACTTCCTGTTTTTGTGACAAGCTTCCACATCTCTTTCTATTGGTGGCCTGAAAGGGGAACCCTTTCATGTAACACTTAGACTGGACTTAGGACTGAGCTAGGATTCTCCAAGGTCCGCACACCCAAGGGCTGGGAAAATGCCAGGTGACACGTTTCATAACCCAAATTTGGAGAAAATTAGAAGGCTTCCCTGGTGGCTCAGATGGTAAAGAATCTGCCTCTCATGCAGGAGACTTGGGTTTGATCCCCAGGTTGGGAAGATCCCCTGGAGAAGAGAATGGCATCCACTCCAGTATTCTTGCCTGGAGAAATCCATGGACAGAGGAGCCTGGCAGGCTATAGTCCATGGGGTTGCAAACACGACTGAGCGACTAACACAGGGTTGCAACTAGTGAGGGTAATCTCCACTTACTCGATTATATTCTAAAAGCACCTTCGCAGCCATGGAAACCTGTGGGAAGTGCTAAGTCTTAGAGGGATGTGATCCTGGCAATTTTCCAGGGACTGAGACCTTCCCTGCACACCTGGTAGCATCTGAACCAGGGTCCACGAGTGTCTAACCTCTATTCACTCTCAGCAATTGTGTGTCCTTGGAAAAAAACCCTAAACTCCATCTGCTTCAGTGTCCTCAGCATCCCTACAATTAGTTCTTTCATTGAACAGACTTTGGTGATTTTGCAAACCTAACATGTCACGTTTCTTTGCCTCACAATTTTCTATGGCTCCAAATTTGCTGTATGACTCAGGAAACTCAAACAGGGGCTCTGTATCAACCTGGAGAGGTGGGATGGAGAGGGAGGTTCAAAGGGGACCGAATATATGTATCAGTTTAATTCAGTTCAGTCGCTCAGTCAATCCGACTCTTTGCGACCCCATGGACTGCAGCACACCAGGCTTCCCTGTCCATCACCAACTCCCCGAGTTTACTCAAACTCATGTCCATTGAGCCAGTGATGCCATCCAACCATCTCATCCTCTGTCGTCCCCTTCTCCTCCCGCCTTCAGTCTTTCCCAGCATCAGGGTCTTTTCAAATGAGTCAGTTCTTCATATCAGGTGTGTACCTATGGCTGATTCATGCTGAGGTTTGACAGAAAACAACAAAATTCTGTAAAGCAATTATCCTCCAATTAAAAAAGCCTTTTTTAAATTTTCCATGGCTTCAAAGGCCTCAAAAAGGAAGGTACAACTCCTCAGTCCGCCACTGCAGATGCGACAGCATACACACACTGTTC
>NW_011494955.1:832391-839287 GCF_000754665.1 Bison bison bison | reverse complement strand
CCCTGCAGCCGTCAGATGGACCCGTTTCCCCGAATTCTCCTGCCTCAGTCGGACCGCCACATCTCTGCGCCTGCGCATCCCTCCGCCGTCGCCCTCTACCAGGCGCCACCGTACTATCTGTCAAATAGAAGGCCCCACCCACCACCGCACCGCTGTCCTGGATACCCGGGTCTGAGCTGCGGCCACCTGAGCAGGTTCGGGGCTTTAGCGTCTGTTAGGATGAAGCCGATGAGGGCCGGACGGATCAGCCTTACCTGAGGAGTGTCCCTCAGCGCCGCCGCCGCCGCCGCCATCGGACCCAGTGCGCGGAGAGGGGCTAACCCAGCACCAACGTCTCCAGGCCGCCCTGTAGGTAGCGATGTGCCCGACTGTAGGACCGCCTCCAGTCCCTGGGGGCAAAGCGTCTTCTCCCGCCTCCTCTGTCACCTCAACCCCGATCCTTCGGACCTCGAAAAGCGCTCAAAGAACCGCTATGGAGACACAGGAAGTCCCACCTTCACCCAGTGAGCCCACCCACCCGCCGGAAATGTCGGAATTCTGGATGTTCATTGGGTGCGCTCCGCTGCTGCTCAACGCTTAGCTTTCTGGATAATGGAGTTCGGGCAGGCGCCAGCCTGCAGCCTGAGAGATTCTGCTCGAATCTCCCAGGGTCAGGCAATCCTCTAGGCTGCTCAAAACTGACCTCCCTGTTCTTCCAGGTAGGCTAGAAGCTTCGTTTCCTCTTCAAGGGGCTAAGGACAATTTCTGGGGAATTCGAAGAGCATTTAGAAAGCCTTCAAAGCTATTGATCTCAAAGTGTTTGGATAATAATTTAGATTCCATGCAGCTGTCTGTAAGTGAACATACCCTGATAGATGACAGCGATGATATACTGTCATACTGTCCTTTAATTGTACTCAGACTGAGGCGTTTAAGTCATTTTTGTGAACTTTAGTGAGTTTTGTCTGGGACTTTAGAGGGAAAAAAAATCATTTGTACCATAGGATACAACATAGAGGAGGCATATTGGGCAGCTCTGACGAAGATGGACGTGGTGGGATCTGGGCCTCGCCTTCCTCTTAGTCAGTGATTGTGCAGAACTCAGAAACATCGTTTTATCCATTAAACATGAAATTACTGTATCTTAAGAAACGCAAATCTTTTATACATGCACGTTCTTTTTTTAATATACGGTTGCAGTTTCTCATGAAATATCACCTTTCCTATTGTTTATTAAGGAGTACTACTCTCTGTACATCTAGAAAATAGAAAGTTGTTGAAAAACAAAATTCAACTGAGTATGTGTTAAAAATCTAAACGATTTGGACTTCCCTGGTGGTGCAATGGTCAAGAATCCACCTCCCAGGGCAGGGGACATGGGTTCCCTGGCTGGTCTGATAAGATTCCATGTGCCGGGGGCAACTGAGCCCCTGTACAGTAGCTACTGAAGACTTCTAACCTAGGGCCTGTGCACCATAACAAAAGAAGCCACTACAATAAGCAGCCCTCACCCCACAACTAGAGTGTTACACCACCCCCTACCCCTCTGCCGCCCCGCAGCAACTAAACTAAAGAAAGCCTAGGCACAGCAAGGAAGAACCGTGGACCCAAAAATAAATAAATAAAATTTCTAAATGGCTTTATTAAATGATTCATGAATCTGAAAGTGTCAGTCAAGCAAGTTCAGAGGAGCTCCAAAGTGCCACAGAAACAGAAATGTTTCTTTAAGGCAGCACAAAGACATCATAAAACTTGTGGACATGGGAAGAGGGGAGGAGATGGTGAGATGGATGAAATGAATAACAAGGAAACTTACATTCAGTTAAGTTCAGTTGCTCAGTCGTGTCTGACTCTTTGCGACCCCATGATTCGCAGCAAACCAGGCCTCCCTTTCCATCACCAACTCTCGGAGTTTACCCAAACTCATGTCCATCGAAACGGTGATGTCATCCACCCATTTCATCCTCTGTCGTCCCCTTCTCCTCCTGCCCCAACCCTTCCCAGCATTAGAGTCTTTTCCAATGAGTCAACTCTTCGCATGAGGTGGCCAAAGTACTGGAGTTTCACCTTCAGCATCAGTCCTTTCAATGAACACCCAGGACTGATGTCCTTTAGGATGGACTGGTTGGATCTCCTTGCAGTCCAAGGGACTCTCAAGAGTCTTCTCCAACACCACAGTTCAAAAGCATCCATTCTTCGGGGCTCAGCCTTCTTCACAGTCCAACTCTCACATCCATACATGACCACAGGAAAAACCATAGCCTTGACTAGACAGACCCTTGTTGGCAAAGTAATGTCTCTGCTTTTGAATATGCTATCTAGGTTGGTCATAACTTTCCTTCCAAGGAGTAAGCGTCTTTTAATTTCATGGCTGCAATCACCATCTGCAGTGATTTTGGAGCCCCCCAAAATAAAGTCTGACACTGTTTCCACTGTTTCCCCATCTATTTCCCATGAAGTGATGGGACCAGATGCCATGATATTAGTTTTCTGAATGTTGAGCTTTAAGCCAACTTTTTCACTCTCCACTTTTACTTTCATCAAGAGGCTTTTTAGTTCCTCTTGACTTTCTGCCATAAGGGTGGTGTCATTTGCATATCTGAGGTTATTGATATTTCTCCTAGCAATCTTGATTCCAGCTTGTGCTTCTTCCAGCCCAGCGTTTCTCATGATGTACTCTGCATAGAAGTTAAATAAGCAGGGTGACAATATACAGCCTTGACGTACTCCTTTTCCTATTTGGAACCAGTCTGTTGTTCCATGTCCAGTTCTAACTGTTGCTTCCTGACCTGCATATAGGTTTCTCAAGAGGCAGGTCAGGGGGTCTGGTATTCCCATCTCTTTCAGAATTTTCCACAGGTTATTGTGATCCACAGAGTCAAAGGTTTTGGCATAGTCAATAAAGCAGATGTTTTTCTGGAACTCTCTTGCTTTTTCCATGATCCAGCGAATGTTGGCAATTTGATCTCTGGTTCCTTTGCCTTTTCTAAAACCAGCTTGAACGTCTGGAAGTTCACATATTGCTGAAGCCTGGCTTGGAGAATTTTAAGCATTATTTTACTAGCATGTGAGATGAGTGCAATTGTGCGGTCGTTTGAGCATTCTTTGGCATTGCCTTTCTTTGGGATTGGAATGAAAACTGACCTTTTCCAGTCCTGTGGCCACTGCTGAGTTTTCCAAATTTGCTGGCATATTGAGTGCAGCACTTTCACAGCATCATCTTTCAGGATTTGAAATAGCTCACCTGGAATTCCATCACCTCCACTAGCTTTGTTTGTAGTGATGCTTTTTAAGGCCCACTTGACTTCACATTCCGGGATGTCTGGCTCTAGATGAGTGATCATACCATCATGATTATCTGGGTCACGAAGATCTTGTTTGTACAGTTCTTCTGTGTATTCTTGCCACCTCTTCTTAATATCTTCTGCTTCTGTTAGGTCCATACCATTTCTGTCCTTTATCAAACCCATCTTTGGATGAAATGTATCTCTAATTTTCTTGAAGAGATCTCTAGTCTTTCCCATTCTGTTGTTTTCCTCTATTTCTTTGCATTGATCGCTGAGGAAGGCTTTCTTATCTCTCCTTGCTATTCTTTGGAACTCTGCATTCAGATGCTTATATCTTTCCTTTTCTCCTTTGCTTTTCGCTTCTCTTCTTTTCACAGCTATCTGTAAGGCCTCCTCAGCCAGCCATTTTGCTTTTTTGCATTTCTTTTCCATGGGGATGGTCTTGATCCCTGTCTCCTATACAATGTCACGAACCTCCATCCATAGTTCGTCAGGCACTCTGTCTATCAGATCTAGTCCCATAAATCTATTTCTCACTTCCACTGTATAATCATAAGGGATTGATTTAGGTCATATATAAATGGTCTAGTGGTTTTCCCTACTTTCTTCAGTTTAAGTCTGAATTTGACAATAAGGAGTTCATGATCTGAGCCACAGTCAGCTCCTGGTCTTGTTTTTGCTGACTGTACAGAGCTTCTCCATCTTTGGCTGCGAAGAATATCTGATTTCGGTGTTGACCATCTGGTGGTGTCCATGTGTAGCATATGAAATAGATAGCCAAGGGGAATTTGCTGTTTGGCCAAGAAACAAAGGGGCTCTGTATTGGCCTAGAGGGCTGGCATGGGGAGGGAGATTTGAGGGAAGTTCAAAAGGGACATTCAAAAGGATATATGTATACCTATGACTCATTCAGGTTGAGGTTTGACAGAAAGCAACAAGATTCTGTAAAGCAATTATCCTTCAATAAAAAAATAAATTAAAAAAAGTCATAAATAGGAAAAGGAACTATTTCACATGTTATTTCTCTTTGGAGAAAAGTTCTTTTTAGATAGGTTACCATATCTTCCTTTGAGGAATGGAGAGGGTCCACGTGACAGATGATCCCATTGATACTGACCAGAAAATTCCTTGCTAACGCTGTATGATTACATTTCTGGGGAAGGTTGTAACTGCAGTTATGATACAGATCAAGTCTTGGTTTTAACACGAATGACTCTGCTTAGAGGCTGTTGTTTCTTGTTTAACAAAGTGAAAAATCTGATTATTCTATCTTATGAAAAAAAAACAATGTTTATGCAACGGTAACTTTTTAAAAATTCTGTCTACACAGACGCATCTATCTGAGTTTGCCTGTGTGTATGTGTGTGTGTGTGTGTATATATATACACATAATATATATATGTTATGTGTTTATTTCTTAAAAAGTAATTTGTAATTTGGGTATAGAGTTGTTTGCTCACTTAACAAGAGTTTTTTTATTTACCATTATATCAGTAATTCTAGCAGAATAATTTGCATGGTTAATTATCTAATTTAAAAAGTTAAAAATACAAATTGACAATTGACCTAACAGAAGAAATGAGTATAGTTATAGCTGGTAAGCTAGATTAGGGAACTTTTTTCCCTCGTGTAGAGATCAAGGAAGAACTTAGAAACACGATGTCACTGCTAATGAACACAAAGGCGCTGAAAGCAGGGAAACACGATGGTGTTAACACAGTGGTGTCCATCAGCCACCGATTTGGATTCACAATCAGTGTATCGCAAAGGGTCACAATGGAAGAGGGACAATAAAGAAGACAAAGGTGCTTACTAGGATCAGGATAGTACCTGAGGCTCTGGCCTCATGGGAAAATCTGGGTGAGAGTCTGTTGCTTGTGCCTGTGTAGAGTAAGGACCATGTTCCTATTAGTCCAGCTCATGAAGCCCAAACATACAACATCAGTGGAAGATAATATAACTGCATGTAAGAAGCTGATAAATTCGTCTGGTGTGAGTGAGGAACAATATCCATAATCGTTTTTACACTTACTGTTTTGCGTTTCTTGGGCCACCTACTCTAATAGGAATGCAGATGTATACCAAGAGTATCCAGAAAAGGAAACTACAGAAATCAGTGCACTTTGGAGACTGAATTCCGAAGTCCGCCTACAAAGTTGTTTTAGGGCAAAATGTCATGGCCTGGAAGCCACTCAGAAGACAGGGAGTGCTGAGAGAAACCCCTCTGGCCACTCTGTGAAAATAGAAGAAAAGTTTACATCCACCATCATCAAGTAATTATTTCCATCCAAAAGCTGTCATCGTCTGGGGGACCTCTCTGAAAAAGAGAGCCAAGGTGTTGCCTAAGGCCAGTTGGTTGACAGTCTGATCTGTGGGTCTCAACTTGTGTCCAGTCAACAAAGTGAAGTTATAAAGACAGAGGAGAGAGGAGTTCCCCAGGATCCCAGCTCCAGTCTGAGTGAGGAAGATAATTTCCATATCCTGCTTGGCTTGTCCTTCACTTTCACATCTGAAATATCTAGGAGATATTGATTTTAATTTGAGATAGAAATAAATGAAGAAATCCTAGAAAGATAAGTGAACTCAAATGTGTCACTTCCTTCTGCTTGGCTGTATCTACTGCTGAACAGAGCACAGGACTTTCTTTTGGTAGCACATTTTCTTACTTTAGTCGCTAAATCATGTCTGACTCTTTTGGGACCCTGTGGACTGTAGCCCGCCAGGCTCCTCTGTCCATGGGATTTCCCAGGCAAGAATACTGGAGCAGGTACCAGTTCCTTCTGCAGGGGATCTTCCTGACCCAGGGATTGAACCCGAATCTCTCGTGTCTCCTGATTTGACAGACAGAATCTTTACCCCTGAGCCACCATGGAAGCCCTATAATAATGCCCCTATTCAAGTCAGAGTATTTTACTTTAAATGGATTTAGGAGTATGTGGTTATTAATGATGGTCTTCTGGTGGACTCCATCCAAGTGTTCAAATAAGGGAGTATTTGAATAAACAATGCACCATTCACATGACATTTCTTCCTACAGCCATGAATTGAAAGAAGATCATTTCATCGATGTATAAAGTCACCTTCAGTATATGTTTTTTTTTTTTTTTTGGGCCACTCCACGTGGCTCTCAGGATCTTAGTTCCCCAATTAGGTATCAAACTCCTACCCCTGTACTGGAAGCACAGAGTCTTAACCACTGGACCAGAGGGAAGTCATCTTTAAAATATATATATAGTTATTCTAAAAACTCAAAGATAAATGGAAATATGAGTAGTTTCTCCTGTTCTTCCAGTACAGACCACTTTAGGGTAATCAAATTGAGGAGAGAGAAAAAAAATTTTAATTCAAAATATTTTTTTAATAAGCACCAAATAGAATAGTTGCTAAATTTTCACTGAGAACTTCTTCATTACTGAAAGAATGTCTGAAACATAATCATTTAAGTTAGGCTTTTAGTCAAGAAATCTCAAGCTGCCAGTTGGCTTCCCTGGTGGCCCAGATGGTAAAGAATCCACCTGCAATGCAGGCATACGGGTTTGATCCCTGGGTTGGGAAGATCCCCTGGAGAAGGGAATGGCTACCCACTCCAGTGTTCTTGCCTGGAGTGTTCCATAAACAGAGGAGCCTGGT
>NW_011494955.1:817841-832291 GCF_000754665.1 Bison bison bison | reverse complement strand
GGCCTGGTGGGCAGCAGTCCATGGGGTCACAAAGAGTCAGACTCAACTGAGTGAATACCACTCACCCATTCACTCAAAGCTGCCAATCAGAGCTTCTGATAACCAGGTTAATGACCTTGGAATCAGATAAACAACTTTTAAAATCTTTAACTGTTTACTCTGTTAAATGGAAACAGTGACAGACTTTTATTTTCTTGGGCCCCAAAAATCACTGCAGATGATGACTGCAGCCATGAAATTAAAAGATGCTTGCTCCTTGGAAGAAAAGCGATGACCAACCTGGACACCATATTAAAAAGCAGAGAGATTACTTTGCCGACAAAAATCCATCTAGCCAAAGCTATGGTTTGCCCGGTAGTCATGTATGGATATTAGAGTTATAAAGACTCTCATGTGAGAGACTATAAAGAAAGCTGAGCCCTGAAGAATCAGTGCTTTTGAACTGTGGTGTTGGAGAAGACTCTTGAGAGTTCCCTTGGACTGTAAGATCAAACCAGTCTATCCTAAAGGAAATCAGTCCTGAATATTCATTGGAAGGACTGATGCTGAAGCTGGAGCTCCAATGCTTTCACCACCTGATGTGAAGAACTGCCTCATTAAAAAAGACCCTGTCCTGGGAAAGATTGAAGGCAGGAGGAGAAGAAGACAGAGGATGAGATGGTTAGATGGCATCACTGACTCAATGAACATGAGTCTGAGCAAGTTCTGGGAGATGGACCATAAAGAAAGCTTAGCACCAATGAATTGATACTCTTAACTGTGGTGTTTCAGAAAACTCTTGAGGGTCCCTTGGACTGCAAAGAGATCAAAGGAGTCAATCCTAAAGGAAATCAGTCCTGAATATTCATTGGAAGGACTGATGCTGAAGCTGAAACTCCAATACTATGGCCACCTGATGCGAAGAACTGACTCATTGGAAAAGACCCTAATGCTGGGAAAGATTGAAGGCAGGAGGAGAAGGGGATAATAGAGGGTAAGATGGTTGGATTGCACCACTGACTCAATGAACATGAGTCTGAGCAAGCTCCGGGAGTTGGTGATAGACAGGGAAGCTTGGCGTGCTGCAGTCCACAGGGTTGCAAAGAGTCAACACAACTGAGCAACTGAACTGAACTGAACTGATACACTGGATACTGAAAAAGGAAACTGACTACTGCTAACAATTCAATTTTAAATACATATTTACATACATACATATTTAAATACATACTAAATACATATTTTTAGTACATAAGTAAATCAAATGGTAACATAGCTCATATTTCTTCAGTAATATCAAGGTAATATTTAAAAGTTAAAAGTTTAAATGATGTAATGAAGAAAATTAGTCCTCACAATGATAAAACAGATATTAGCCCTCACAAAATAAAAGCAACAGTGTTTACTTATTAGAAATCTGTTAGTTCATTGAAATGTAGCAGGATGTTTACAGAAACATGTACACACAATCACACACTAACATATATACACATAAAGTTAATGTGAAATACTTGGGAAAATAATTGTATATATAACATTAAGATTTTTGAAACTTCATTGATAAAGTGAAGGTAAACATTGGCCTGACACATTAAGAGCTTTAAAAACCTAAAACAAACAAACAAACAAACAAACTAAAAATAAGTGGCAGCAAATACCCTAACTCAGATAATCGTGCCTATTTTACATATTTATGGATAAGAAGGGAATAATGACTACATATGGCACAGATGAGAGGTCATTTTATTTTGTGAAAATGAAACTAAAATTAAACCAGAACAAAGTATGTAAAAACATGGAATGTAAAAAACTGTTGATAATTACTCAGTACTAAGATTTATCAGTTGCAAAAATGATGTAAAAATACTAGCTATGAAGACTCAATAGTCAGAAAAAGTGAAAGTTTATCAAATATATTTGTTTCACAAATCATCACAAATATAATTAAATTGAAATGATATTCTGTTATTTTTAACTATAGCATATTTTAAGTTACCCAAATTTTATTGTTGGTCAAATTCCTCTAATAGGAGTTTTACATTCTCACCCTCCCTATCATAAGCCATAATTAACCAAACCATAAATAACCTAAAAATTGATAGTTCTTTATAACAGTCTGAACATTTAAAATTGTTCAAAATTTAAACAGAGAATACTCAGATTTTATATATTTACACTTGTATAATTTATCACCCACTTTACTTCAGTGACATTTCTTAAGAATCTTCAATTTTCATTTAAAGGAATTTAATAGACATTTATGCGGCTGCTAAGTCGCTTCAGTCGTGTCCAACTCTGTGCAACCCCATAGACGGCAGCCCACCAGGCTCCCCTGTCCCTGGGAGTCTCCAGGCAAGAACACGAGTGGGTTGCCATTTCCTTCTCCAATGCGTGAAAGTGAAAAGTGAAAGGGAAGTCGCTCAGTCGAGTCCGACCCTCAGCGACCCCATGGACTGCAGCCTTCCAGGCTCCTCCATCCATGGGATTTTCCAAGCAAGAGTACTGGAGTGGGGTGCCATTGCCTTCTCCGAGACATTTATAGAAACAAGAATTTATTTTGTGTTATCTATTTCAGTACTTACCATTACATTATCAATTATGTATCTGAAATAAAGAAGGCATTCAGCATCAATATTCAGCAGGCAGAAACTGACTCTTCATGAACATTCACACATCGGTCATGAGAAGTTTCAGTGTTAAACTGTAATTCAGTCAAATTTTTCAAATAAAAATAAATCTCATTTTTGGGCAAGTAAAAATGTTGACCCCAGTAGCAATAAACCTGTGTGGTCCTTGGATGTGGAATATCAGATATAACAAAAATTAAGTCATAGAACTGGACATTAAAGCAAGAGAAAGGGCAAGGGCAAAGACTTAGGAATCCTTTTGAAGACAAATCATAAAATGAACCTAAATTACAGAACAGGTCAGTAGACATGGTGACAGAGAAGGCAATGGCACCCCACTCCAGTACTCTTGCCTGGAAAATCCCATGGACGGAGGAGCCTGGAAGGCTGCGGTCCATGGGGTCACTGAGGGTCGGACACGACTGAACGACTTCCCTTTCACTTTTCACTTTCATGCATTGGAGAAGAAAATGGCAACCCACTCCAGTGCTCTTGCCTGGAGAATCCCAGGGACGGGGGAGCCTGGTGGGCTGCCGTCATTGGGTTGCACAGAGTCGGACATGATTGAAGCGACGCAGCAGCAGCAGCAGCAGCAGCAGACATGGTGAGGGAATTAATAGTTTCCTTAAGCCACAGGTGGCTCTAATGGTAAAGAATCTACCTGCAAAGAAGGAGGGTTCCATCTCTGGGTTGGGAAGATCCCCTGGAGAAGGAAATGGCAACCCATTCCAGTATGCTTGCTTGGGAAATTCCAAGGACCGAGAATCCTAGTGGACTATGGTCTATGGGTTCACTAAGAGTTGGATGCAACTTGGCGACTGAATGTGTGTGCACGTGCACACGCACACACACTCACACATACACACACTAGATAAATGTGGGGGCAGTAAGAGGGAGGGAGGAAGGGTGAGAGAGAGAAAATGTGTTGCTTGGCAAGATTTACAAGTTTAGAAGGCTGAGTGACAACAGCAAGGCATTTAAAAATATAATCAACTGATAAGCCAACTTTATATTTTAATTTTTTTAATTCCTTGATTATTAATTTGCATTGTTGTTAAGTGGCTCAATTTTTTCCACTCTTTGCAACCCCATGGATCATAGTCCACGGGATTCTCCATGCATGTATCCATGGGATACTCTGGCATCTCCTGATACCGGAGTGGTTTGCGATTTCCCACAGCAGGATTCCTTTGCATAATCTGTAGCAATATTTGCTTTTATAAATGAATTAAATGCCTGTCGATGAGACAGAAAGGCTCTGGTTTCTCCAAATGGCAAAATAATATAAACAGGCTCTGTTGATGAGAGAAAGGCAAAGACTTTATTACTACAGACTTCCTTCAGCTCAATATCCTTTCCCACCGTAAGAAATGCATATATGAGCACCTGCCATTCAGACATCGGGTGCCTGCTTAGTGTCTGGGAGATCACCTTCATCTTACTGCTCTTCACGTGCCGGTGGTGGGAAGCTGTTCAAGTGAAGCCGGTTCAGGGTGTGTGTTCAGGGAAAAGGGGAGAGAGGATTACAAAGAGATGAAACAGGGGCTTCCCTGGTGTTTCAATGGGTAGGGTGCTGAACTTCCACTGCATCGGGCGTGGATTCGATCCCTGGTCGAGGAGGTAAGATCCCGCATGCTGTGGTGAACAGTCAAGAAATTTAAAAAAAAAAAAAAAACACTCAAAGAAGATATAACTGGTAGGAGAAAGATGTTGTGCATCGCCAGGGTTGGAGAACCAGGTTGAAAATCTGTCTCTAGTTCTCTCAGAAAACATCTTGCCTAAATATGTAAGATACACGTGTGCTGTGACCCCAGAAAACAAAACTATTTTACAGAAAAAAGTATGATCTTAGGGAGACAGCAGTGCGCGGTCCTGAAGAGAGATCTTACTTCCCTGCCCAGGAATTGAGCCTGGGTAGCCTGGATGAAAGCCAGGCTACCAGGGGCTACAGCCTAGAATCAAGTGTCCCTGGTTCTTCCCCCTCCCTGCACCCCACCTCACCACCCCCCCGCCTGCCTTTGAAATGAGGAATGTTTCAAGGAGGCAAAATCTATTTAAAAAAAAAAAAACAGGAATAAAATGTATTATTAGAGACACAACATAATGTATGGAAGAGCACATAGAGAAGCAATTTATTTGAGTCAGAAGCAAGGCAGAAATACACAGCCAGGGAGGCGTACCAAAAGGTGATTTAAATCCACGATATAGGACAGTCCTTCTGAGTCTTTGTGTGTTTTTGCTGCCATGTCCTACTCTTTTCGACCCGTGGACTGTAGACTGCCAAAGGTCTTCGTTTACTTTTGGTCAATCAGCTTGTTTCCTTTTTCAGACCTGACCAGTCTTAGGACCGCCCCCTCAACATAGGTGCAAAACTTTTTGTTAAGATGGATCCCACTACAGAGACCTGTGGATGCACGCCCTCACTTATGGGGTTCAGCCCTCCCTTTTTGACCTTTTTTAAGGAGCACTCCTGTGCACATGGAGACAAGGAAGTTTTCCTTGACCTCTGGAAAGGGCACCTTCTCTCTCTTGTATTTAATTCTTTTTATTTTTTAAATTATGAAGATATAACACATTTACAGGAGACTTGAAAAATACAGAACAAGGTTACATATAGTTGCACTATATATTCCAATTTTTTAATAGATACATTAAGATTTTTAGTTGGAGTTTCAATATCAAACTCTCAAAAGTTAGTAGAATGAATATACAGAGAGCTCAGCTTCTGCCACTAGCTTCGTCCATCTCCCTTTCTGTGCCTCTTTTCTCCTATTTTCCATGCCTACAGCTTCAGGTTCACTCATCTTTTGTTACATACTGTCTCAACTGTTGTTTTTCCCATGTAGCATGTTTTATGCTTTATATATACACGTATGTAGAAGGCACGAGAGTTTGATCCCTGGGATGGGAAGATCCCCTGGAGTAAGAAGTGGCAATCCACTCCAGTATTCTTGCCTGGGAAATCCCATGGATAGAGGAGCCTGGAGAACTACAGTCCATGGGGTTGCAGAGTCAGACACGACTGAGCACATGTATATATACGCATATCCATGTATAAATCGATAATATACAAATGTATTTTAATTTCTCTAGCAAGATAGTATATGGCACTGCTTCTGAACTATCCTTGAAAATAAACTGAACTTGAATTTCATCAAATTTCTAGTGTAAATGCACATTTACTGGAAAAATTTTAGAAGGGTAAGAGAAAGAATATCGCTGGAATGCCAAAAACTAATAGATGATGGGAAGTTACCTTAACAAATGATCTGGTTTTTCTTCATAAGAACAATTGGAATTATAATCCATGGGTACTCTAATCTGTTTGGAACCTTTTTAAAGAAAATCTAGTATAAAATTTGTATGTAGTAATTAGAAAACCTGTATCCTTTCTGAATATTTAATAAGTGTGAATTATACATCTTGTGCATGTGTGATAAAAATATTCAGTTCCCATAGTCAAGTGATATCTATGTTTTGAAGATACATACTGAATTGTGTGTGCATGAAATTATGCATTTGACATTTGCTGTGAAATAATTCAGAAATAGAGAGGGCCATCTTATATGGACAGGCTTGATGCTCTTGCACTGATAATCAGTTGTTGAGCCTGCATCTTTTTATTCTGTGTAATGTCATATATATTTGAAAATATTCATTAGAGAAGGTTTGAAAAACATATCTTTAATAAAAATTAGTGCTCTTTTGATTGAAGAATGTATCTTCACTCAAGAAAAATACACTTTATTTGCTTTTGGTTTCTATCACTTAAGAGTTGTTTCAGTTCATTTCAGTTCAGTCGCTCAGTTGTCCGACTCTTTTAGACCCAATGGACTGCAGCATACCAGGCTTCCCTGTCCATCACCAACTCCTGGAGCGTGTTCAAACTCATGTCCATAGAGTCAGTGATGCCATCCAACCATCTCATCCTCTGTCATCCCCTTCTCCTCCTGCCTTCAATCTTTCCCAGCATCAGGGTCTTTTCCAGTGAGTCAGTTCTTTGCATAAGGTGGCCAAAGTTTTGGAGCTTAAGCTTCAGCATCAGTCCTTCCAATGAATACTTAGGACTGATTTCCTTTAGGATTGACTGGTTGGATCTCCTTGCAGTCCAAGGGACTCTCAAGAGTCTTCACCACCACAATTCAAAAGCATCAACTCTCTGCCACTCAGCTTTCTTTATGGTCCAACTCTCACATCCATACATGACTACTGGGAAAACCATAGCTATGACTAGATGGACCTTTGTTGGCAAAGTAATGTCTCTGCTTTTGAATATACTGTCTAGATTGGTCATCGCTTTTCTTCCAAGGAGTAAGCGTCTTTCAATTTCATGGCTGCAGTCACCATCTGCAGTGATTTTGGAGCCCAAGAAAATAAAGTCTATCACCGTTTCCATTGTTTCCCCATCTATTTACCATGATTTAATGGGAACAGATGCCATGATCTTCATTTTTTGAGTATTGAAAGTGTTGTTTACTTCATATTTTTCATTGCTTTTCAAAATGCAGGATTCGTAGGGGAAATCCCTTGTGGCCCAGAGGTTAGGGCTCTGGGCTTCCACCACAGGGAGTTTGGGTTCAATGCCTAACTGAGGAACTAAGATGCTGTGTGGTGTGGCCAAAAAGTAAAATAAATAAGTAGGATTGTTCTAGACAGACTTGTATATATGCTGAGTCACTCAGTCGTGTCCGACTCTTTTTCAATCCCACTGAACTGTAGCCCACCAGGCTCCTCTATCAATGGAATTCCCCAGGCAAGCATACTGGAGTGGGTTGCCATTTCCTTCTCCAGGGGATCCTCCCAACCCAGAAATGGAAACCTTCTGCATTGCAGGCAGATTCTTTATGGTCTGAGCCACTAGAGAAGCTGAAGTGAACCCAATATAAAAAAGAAAATTTTTTTTAAAAGATTAAATAACTTTTTCAAAATTTTAGGATTTATAAATTCAAATGGGTTCACTACGCAGCACAGCAAGATAAGTGATGGAAATCAGCCCAGTGTGCAAGTTGCAAACCAGAGGAAGAAAAATCGTCTCCATGAAATGACTTAACATCCAGTGAATTACTGCGGCACTAGTGGTAAAGGACCCGCGTGGCACTGCAGGGGAAGTAGGAGACATGGCGTCGATCCCCCGGGAAAGGAAATGGCGCCCCGCTCCAGTGTTCTTGCCTGGAGAATCTCATGAACCAAGGGGCCTGGTGCGCTGCAGTTCATAGGGTCTCAAAGAGCCCAACATGACTGAGCCACATAGCACCCAAGCACACACGAATGTTACCAGATTATCACATTTTTGAGAACAAAAGAGGCATATAGGTTATCACAAGGCATCTCCTAATTTTTTTGGTAATTTATTGAAATTCACATAATATTAAATTAACCTTTCTAAAATAAAGTTTGTTACCAAATTAACAAATACACAGGTGTCAAAACAAATCCTGGGGCGCCAGCGGAGGAGCGGAGCACCGGGGCTGCTGCAGCCGCTGCACTTGGCTCCAGCTCACACTCCCGGCTGTTTCTCGGGTCTGCGTTCCCCGCGCGACCGTCGTGTGGCGGCTCCCTGCGTTGACGCAAGGGTCCTGGTCGATGGCTGCGCCGGGGTGGGGGCGCTGGGTCCTCGGCCTCGGGCCCCTCCTGCTCCAGGTCTTCCTCCCTTTCCAGCTGGTCGCAGGGCGCTGGGGTCCGGAGGGCGCGGGGCGCGGCGTGCGCCGAGGTGAGCCTGGGCTGCGGAGGGCGGTCTGGGGCGTTCGGCCTCGGAGCGGGCGGAGTGCGCCGGGCTGGGACCTCGGGGCGGCCGGGGCAGCTCCACGCCAGTACCCGGAGGTTGCAGCCGTCACGGAAAACCTTGTAGCCGAGGGCGGTTATATTCTTCTCCTGGGGGCTTGGAGTGAGGTTTCAGCCTAAATGCTCGGATGTGTTTATTTAAATGTAGAGAAAAGGCCACTTTGACTTTTGTTCCATGACTCTCATCAGTCTGGGTGACTTAGTATATATATACTTCGATCAACTTTTTCAATAAAAGATGCCCTCGTTATCCATCAGGGCTTTACTTTCTTGGTTTCAACTGGGTTTCCCACGTTGTTACTTTATTCTCAGACGAGTATGGAGGCTCCTTCATACTTGCCAAAAAGAAATTAAAAAAAAAAAACAAATCCTGGAGACAGGTGAATTAGAAAAGGATAGGCTTCTTTCTCGAAAAACTATGTGTCTCAACTCCAGAGAACTTGATGAGGGTTTTTCCAACAGTGAATCAAGTTGGGGTCTTTGACAAAACTAGGGTGTGGGCAGGGTCTCAGATGGTGGGGTCTCCTAAATTTTTTTAAATTGGAGGATAATGGCTTTACAGTGTTGTGTTGGTTTTTGCTGTACAAGGACTTGGATCGTCCATAAGTATATATATATCCCCTCCTTCTTGAGCCTTCCTCCCATCCCCCATCCCACCTCACCCCTCTAAGCTACATGGAGCACCGGGCTGAGATCCCTGTCTTATACAGCGACTTCTCACTGGCTATCCGTTTTACATATGATAATGTATATGTTTCAGTTCTCTCTCAATTTGTCCCACTCTCTCCTTCCCCTGCTGTGTCCACAAGTCTGTTTTCTACATCTGCTTCTCTATTCCTGCCCTGCAGATACATTCACCAGTACATTTTTCTAGATTCCATATATATATTTTAATGACTCATTGGAAAAGACCCTGATGCTGGGAAAGATTGGAGGCAGGAGGAGAAGGGGATGACAGAGGATGAGATGGTTGGATGGCATCACTGACGCTACGGACATGAGTTTTTAGCAAACTCCTTCCCGAGTTGGTGATGGACAGGGACGCCTGGCGTGCTGCAGTCCATGGGGTCGCAAAGAGTCGCAAACGACTGAGCGACTGAACTGAACTGATAGCCAATTAACTATGTTGTGACAGTTTCTGGTGAGCAGTTAAAGGACTTAGTCATTCACATACATGTATCCATTCTACCCCAAACTCCCCTCCCATCCAGGCTGCTTCATAACTTGGAGCAGAGTTCCCTGTGCTCTACAGTAGATCCTTGTTGGTTCTCCGTTTTAAATACAGGTATACATGTCCATCCCCCACTCCCTGACTCTACCTTCTCCTAATCTTGATGAGCTTCTCTGATCCCTTTAATCTTGCCTCAGGTGATTTCTTGGCTGTTGTTTTTCAGTCACTAAGTTCTGGCCAACTCTCCGTGACTCCATGGACCGCAACACCCCAGGCTCTGCTGTCCTTCACTATCTCCCAGAGTTTGCTGAAACTCGTGTCCATTGAGTCAGTGATGCTATCTAATCACCTTATCTTCTGCCACCCTCTTCTGTTGCCTTCAGTCTTGGCTGCTCCTCCCTTATTAGCAACTGTTTGGAACCACCTTTTGGAACTCAGTGAACATCATAATGGCTGGAGTCTTGCCTACAAGAAATGGGGGACAGAAAGGCCTCTGTGTCTGGGAGCCCCAGAGTCCCACTTGGTTTCAGATTCAGTGGCTTTAGGTGCACGCACAATGTGGTGGAACAACCACCTCTACAGAGTTCAAAACACTTCCATCACTCCAAAGTAAAACCTCTTACCCATTAGACAGTTTCTCTCAATTACTCGCACACCCACCCTACCTACTGGCAACCAACAATCTGCATTCTGTCTCTAGAGATTTATGTATTCCAGATTTGTCATTGTTGTTGTTGTTCAGCCGCCAAACTGTGTCCATCTCTTTGTGATCTCATGGACTACAGCATGCCAGGCTCCTCTGTCCTCCACCATCTCCCACAGTTTGCTCAAATTCATGTTCATTGAGTTTGGTGATGCTAGCTAACCATCTCATCCTCTGCCACCTCTTCTCCTTTTGCCTTCAGTCTTTATCAGCATGAGGGTTTTTCCAGTGAGTCAGCTCTTGGCATCAGGTGGCCAAAGTGTTAGAGCTTCAACTTAAGCATCAGTCTTTCCAATGAGTATTCAGAGTTGGTTTCCTTTAGGATTGACTAGTTTGATCTCCTGGCAGTCCTAGGGATTCTTAAGAGTCTTCTCCAGCACCACAATTTGAAAGCATCAGTTCTTCAGCCCTCAGCCTTCTTTAGGGTCCAGCTCTCACATCTGTATGTGACTCCTGGAAAAACCATAGCTTTGACTATAAGGGCCTTTGTTGGCAAAATGATGTCTCTGCTTTTTAACATGCTGTCTAGGTTTGTCATAGCTTTTCTTCCAGGGAGCAAGCATCATTTAATTTCATGGTGGCAGTCACCATCCACAGTGATTTTGGACCCCAAGAAAATAAAATTGGTCACTGCTTCCACTTCTTCCCCTTCTGCTTGCCATGAAGTGATGGGATTGGTGCCATCCATGATCTTAGTTTTTTTGAATGCTGAGTTTCACGCCAGCTTGTTCACGCTTCTCTTTCACCCTCATCAAGAGGCTCTTTAGTTCCTCTTCACTTTCTGCCATTAGAGTGATATCATCTGCATGTCTAAGGTTATTGATATTTCTCCCAGAAGTCTTGATTCCAGCTTGTGATTTTTTATATTTGAATGTATTGCACAATGATCACAAAATGTCTAGTTAATGTATATCATGGTATATGTTTACACTTTTTTCTTTTTTATTCATTTATTTATTTGGCTGTGTCGGGTCTTACTTGTGACGTGTGTGATCTTTAGTTACAGCATTTGAACTCTTGGTTGTGGCATGTAAGATCTAGTTCCTTAACCAGGGATCACCCCAGGCCCCTGCGTGGGGAGTGCACAGTCTTAACGTCTGGACCACCAGAGAAGTCCCCACAACTTTTTCCTTGTAATAAGAGAGTTTAAGATCTACTCTCTAAGCACTTTCAAATACACAATACTTTTTTTTTTTTTATTGGCTGCACTGGGTCTTCGTTGCTTTACATAGACTTTCTCTAGTTGCAGTGAGCAAGGGCTACTCTCTAGTTTCGGTGCACAGGTTTCTCACTGCTGTGGCTTCTCTTGTTTCCGAGCACAGGTTTCAGTAGTTGTGGTGCAAAGGCTTGGCAGCATGATGAGTCTTCCTGGACCAGGGATCGAACCCTGGCCCCCTGGATTGGCAGGCAGAACCTCTACCACTGTGCCACCAGGGAAGCCCAATACATTGTTATTAACTATACTCACCATGCTGTACATTACATCCCATGACTTTGAGTCAATATCAAGAAAAAATAACACGAGGAAAATATATAATTGTTTCAATCAATGGGAAATTGATTGGATTAATTATGGTGTATCTTCTTGATGGGACACTTGTCAGCTGTGGATGTGTTTGTGCCGCATTCTGTCTATCGATGCAGGTCCAGAAAGTACTGATACTGTTTAGTAAAGAGTAGCAGAATGTTAAGTGAGGTTATCTTTCTTTTTCTGAGTGAGAGGAAGGAAAAAAAATATATATATATATACACACACACACACACACACCTATGGGCTTCCCTCATGTCTCAGATGGAAAAGAATCTGCCTGCAATGAGGAGACCTGGGTTCGATCCCTGGGTTGGGAAGATACCCTGGAGAAGAGAATGGCTACTCACTCCAATATTCTTGCCTGGGGAAAAGGAGTGGGCGGAATACAGTTTATGGGGTCACAGAGAGTCAGATATGACTGAGGGACTACCACTTTGACTTCACTTTTGTGCATGTATACGCATGTAATCACACACATTCATATATGCACATGAACTGGTGAGTTTTAAAATAAAAATATATGTGTTAGTTTTGTATGTTTACATGTATATGTCTGTACATTGACATGTATGTATGAATTGAAATTACACATTAAAAATGTTTATGAAATATGAGTACCTGTGAGGAGGAATCATATGTTAAAACAAAGACTTCAGACTCATAAGGAATCCTGCATGTACGTATGTATTTGGCTGCATGGGGTCTTAGTTGTGGCATGTGGGATCTGGTTTTCTGATCAGGTATTGAACCTGGGCCACTTCTTAGCTGCTGAACTATCAGGTAAGTCCCTGGATTGAGTCTTGATGGGCTCCCCGCTCTCACTGTCAGATCTCAGGGTCCTTTCCTCACATCCCACTGGAATTATTCTCCCGCATCTGTTCCTACCATTTCTGGTGGATACCTGTATTAGTCATTTTTAGTGATTCTCTTTTAGTGCTTTACAGAAGTCCAAATGTTTGTCACGGATAACTTCTATTCTCTTTGCAGTCATTGTTACTGCAATTACAGGTGGAGTGATAATCACTTCCCAGCAAGGAGCTGGAATCATGGAATCCCAAGCCTTTATCTTAGATGTGTATGTCCCGTTTGCCCACCTGAACACTCTGTATCAACAGTCACTGTCCTTGAAACAAATCCAAGTTTTTAGGTAGGTCTTAATTTCAGATAAGTTTCAGGTTCTTAGAAAGCATGTATTACAAAATCAGTTAACTGTTCCAAAGGCTATTAGATAGACTATAGACAACTTACCCCCACTCTCTGTGAATGGAGACACTAAATTTCTTATTGATTCATCTCCACAGACCTCTATGATCAGGAGAAATGATGAGTCATTATTACTTCCGAGGTACTGCAGGACTTTAGGGGCCACAATGATCAGTACCTTCAGTGATGCCCAGATTGTCAGGCTCCCTAATACATGTAAATTTTAAATAGGTAGATAGATATACATAGATGGTAGGCAAAGAGATAGACATACAGGCACAAGCATATTCAAACAGAAAAATATATTTACTAAGGGAACCAGAGACACGTCATCATGCTATTCCACCTCATTCAGGAAGTGCAGGAGTCCAACTCCAGCAACCAGGGATTCACCCTGAAAAGATGAACGGTGTCGGCAAGAGAAATGAGGCAGCCTCTCATTTCTCTTTTGGACTGCCTGTTTATTTCAAGCTTATGATTCTCTTTTATACTTTTACAAAAGCATCAGGTCAGAGGTTTGATATATTCAGTTCCCAATGACCCAGTTTTGTTGTCTCCATAAACTGTTGCTCTCCAAACAGAGTTCCTGCTTCAGTGATTCTCTCGGAATCAGTCTTATCGTCTATTATCTACCTCCTCTAATGTATATATAACTTGTGATTACATTGTAACTCATGCTACATTCCTCAGTTTACTACTTATCTTCCTAAATCCTGTTTGCCCCTAACATCGTGAGCTCACTATCTCTTAAAAAGGCTTCTAGCTATAGTGTCTCTAAAAATTCCTAACTTCTAACAGTTCAGTTCAGTCACTCAGTCATGTCCGACGCTTTGCGACCCCATGAATCACAGCATGCCAGGCCTCCCTGTCCATCACCAACTCCAGGAGTTCACCCAGACTCACGTCCATCGAGTCAGTGATGCCATCCAGCCATCTCATCCTCTGTCGTCCCCTTCTCCTCCTGCCCCCAATCCCTCCCAGCATCAGAGTCTTTTCCAATGAGTCAACTCTTCGCATGAGGTGGCGAAGTACTGGAGTTTCAGCTTTAGCATCATTCCTTCCAAAGAAATCCCAGGGCTGATCTCCTTCAGAATGGACTGGTTGGATCTCCTTGCAGTCCAAGGGACTCTCAAGAGTCTTCTCCAACACCACAGTTCAAAAGCATCAATTCTTCAGTGCTCAGCCTTCTTCACAGTCCAACTCTCACATCCATACATGACCACTGGAAAAACCATAGCCTTGACTAGACAGACCTTTGTTGGCAAAGTAATGTCTCTGCTTTTGCTATCTAGGTTGGTCATAACTTTTCTTCCAAGGAGTAAGCGTCTTTTAATTTCATGGCTGCAGTCACCATCTGCAGTGATTTTGGAGCCCCCCAAAATAAAGTCTGACACTATTTCCACTGTTTCCCCATCTATTTCCCATGAAGTGATGGGACCAGATGCCATGATCTTC
>NW_011494955.1:811815-817741 GCF_000754665.1 Bison bison bison | reverse complement strand
TGCATATCTGAGGTTATTGATATTTCTCCTGGCAATCTTGATTCCACCTTGTGCTTCTTCCAGCCCAGTGTTTCTCATGATGTACTCTGCATATAAGTTAAATAAGCAGGGTGACAATATACAGCCTTGACGTACTCCTTTCCCTATTTGGAACCAGTCTGTTGTTCCATGTCCAGTTCTAACTGTTGCTTCCTGACCTGCATACAAATTTCTCAAGAGGCAGGTCAGGTGGTCTGGTATTCCCATCTCTTTCAGAATTTTGCACAGTTTATTGTGATCCCCACAGTCAAAGGCTTTGGCATAGTCAATAAAGCAGAAATAGATGTTTTTCTGGAACTCTTTTGCTTTTTCCATGATCCAGTGGATGTTGGCAATTTGGTCTCTGGTTCCTCTGCCTTTTCTAAAACCAGCTTGAACATCAGGAAGTTCAGGGTTCACGTATTGCTGAAGCCTGGCTTGGAGGATTTTGAGCATTATTTTACTAGCGTGTGAGATGAGTGCAATTGTGCGGTAGTTTGAGCATTCTTTGGCATTGCCTTTCTTTGGGATTGGAATGAAAACTGACCTTTTCCGGTCCTCTGGCCACTGCTGAGTTTTCCAAATTTGCTGGCATATTGAGTGCAGCACTTTCACAGCATCATCTTTCAGGATTTGAAATAGCTCAACTGGAATTCCATCACCTCCACTAGCTTTGTTTGTAGTGATGCTTTCTAAGGCTCACTTGACTTCACATTCCAGGATGTCTGGCTCTAGGTCAGTGATCACACCATCGTGATTATCTGGGTCGTGAAGATGTTTTTTTGTACAGTTCTTCTGTGTATTCTTGCCACCTTTTCTTAATATCTTCTGCTTCTGTTAGGTCCATACCATTTCTGTCCTTTATCAAGCCCATCTTTGCATGAAATGTTCCCTTGGTATCTCTAATTTTCTTGAAGAGATCTCTAGTCTTTCCCATTCTGTTGTTTTCCTCTATTTCTTTGCATTGACTGCTGAGAAAGGCTTTCTTATCTCTTCTTGCTATTCTTTGGAAATCTGCATTCAGATGCTTATATCTTTCCTTTTCTCCTTTGCTTTTTGCTTCTCTTCTTTTCACAGCTATTTGTAAGGCCTCCCCAGACAGCCATTTTGCTTTTTTGCATTTCTTTTCCATGGGGATGGTCTTGATCCCTGTCTCCTGTACAATGTCATGAACCTCATTCCATAGTTCATCAGGCACTCTATCTATCAGATCTAGTCCCTTAAATGTATTTCTTTCTTCCACTGTATAATCATAAGGGATTTGATTTAGGTCATACCTCCATGGTCAAGTGGTTTTCCCTACTTTCTTCAATTTCAGTCTGAACTTGGCAATAAGGAGTTCATTATCTGAGCCACAGTCAGCTCCTGGTCTTGTTTTTGTTGACTGTATAGAGCTTCTCCATCTTTGGCTGCAAAGAATATAATCAATCTGATTTTGGTGTTGACCATCTGGTGATGTCCATGTGTAGAGTCTTCTCTTGTGTTGTTGGAAGAGGGTGTTTGCTATTACCAGTGCATTTTCTTGGCTAAACTCTGTTAGTCTTTGCCCTAACTTCTATAAGCTATAGTAAAATATGCTAACTTTACAACATTCCTTAAATCTTTAACTTCTAACTGTTTTAATTATTTCTAAGCCCTAAATTCAGACTTCCCTGGTGGCTCAGACGGTTAAGCATCTGTCTACAATGTGGGGGACCCGGGTTCAATCCAAACTCCTTTGCCATAAACATCCTCCTCACAAATAGGCTTCAAATAGCAGTCCCTCCCATGGCCTCAAGCTACGGCCTATGTGCTCATCCTGGAGCACTCTTTTGTAAAAGCCCTTGAACAAATGTCAATGATTAACTTTATGAATTATTTTCTGAGCCCAGCTGCAGAAGGCTTTGTGCCTTCTCATTCTCTTCTCAAGAACAATAAGCACCTTAATATTCCTTTTCAGTCAACTCAGTTGAGGAGAGGGAAAGACAAGTCAGAATTACAAGGCCTAACTCCTTAATCCTGGGTCTGTGCCTGCGGAATGAGGAGAGGGGGCTGAGGGCCGTGCCTCCATTTTGTCAGTAATGCCTAACGCGGCTCCTGACAAGGAAGCCTGTCATCTTCTCTCTTCTCAGTTATATTGTCTGAATTTCTCTCACTTTATCTTCATTAAAAACACCCTCATAGCCTACCTTCTAAAAACTTCAGGACACAGGCCCTGGTGAGTTTTAAAATGAAGAAGGTAAATCTCCTACTTCATAGACTCCTGAGGTCTATGTGATGGTGGTGTTTATAAGTGCACAACTGGTTTTGTTTTATTTTTGGCTGGGGAACATGTGTTAAGTGGAGTCTTTAATGAATTATTTGTAAAATTCTATCATTGCTGCAAGGCTGTAATCTTTGTCACATTCAGACCAAGGAAATAATCATATATTCAATTTGAGGGGATTATGGAATAAATGAGTAATTAGGGTGGTTAATCCGTAATCAGGGTTCCCCATTTGGCTCAGCTGGTAAAGAATCTGCCTGCAGTGCAGAAGGTACTGGAGATGCAGATTTGATCCCTGGGTCAGGAAAATTCGCTGGAAAAGGAAATGGCAACCCATTCCAGTATTCTTGCCTGAAAAATTCCATTGACAGAGGAGCCTGGTGGGCTACAGTCCAAATGGTGGCGAAGAGTCAGAGGTGACTAAGCATGTACAAAGTGTAATAAATCACATAAATGAATCATGAGCTGCAAATTTAAATAGCTGCACACAGCCTTCTCACTTAATCTGTAACCCACACATGTCCCTCTAATAGATTCTTTTTTTAAGTTATGTTCTCTTTTTATTGTTGTCGTTCAGTTGCTAAGTTGTGTCTGACTCTTCGTGACCCCATGGACTGAAGCACTCCAGGCATCCCTGTCCTTCAGTATCTCCCACAGATTACTCAAACTCATGTCTATTCAGCGATGTCGTTCAACCATCTCATCCTTTGTTGCTCCCTTCTCCTTTTGTTTTCATTCTTTCCTAGCATCAGGGTCTTTTCCAATGAGTCGGCTCTTCGCATCAGGTGGCCAAAGTTTCGGAGCTTCAGCTTCAGCATCAGTCCTTCCAATGAATATTCAGGGTTGATTTTCTTTAGGATTGACTCGTTTGATCTCCTTGCAGTCGAAGGGACTCTCAAGAGTCTTTTCCAGCACCATAGTTCGAAAGCATCAATTCTTAGGCATTCAGCTTTCTTTATGCTTCAACTCTCACATCCATACATGACTACTGGAAAACTATAGCTTTAACTATATGGACCTTTGTTGGCAAAGTGATTTCTCTGCTTTTTAATACACTGTCTAAGTTTGTCATAGCTTTTCTTCCAAGGAGCAAACATCTTTTATTTATTTTGGGGTGTGCTGGGTCTTCGCTGCTGCCCAGGCCTTTCTCTAATTGCATCAAGGGAGCTGGGGTACTCTTCATAGCAGTGCAGGGGCTTCTCATTGCAGCGGTTTTTCCTGTTGCTGCGCACCAGCTCTAGGGCGCTCAGGCTTCAGTAGTTGCAGCGAGTGCACTCAATCCTGGGCTCTAGAGCAGAGACTCAATAGCTGTAGCGCACAGGGTTAGTTGCTTTTCCAACATGTGGGATCTTCCTGAACCACAGATTGAACCGATGTGTCCTGCATTGACAGGAGGATTTTTTACCACTGAACCATCTGGGAAGCCCTCTCTAATAGGTTTTTAACAGAAAATAGCTTATGTGGCATTTCGTACATGACTGTTAACTCTTTATTACAAAAAAAATTATGTGCCTGTGTAAAACAGTGTTATGTTTTTCAGCTAAAATAGCTGAATGTTTTATGGATCAGAAGGTGTTTCTCAGAGTTCTGCACATTGACTAACAAGAAGGAGAAGCCCGGGTCCCACGATGTCCACCTTCCTCAGAGACATCCGGTAGGCCTCCTCTATCCTGTCTGCTATGGTCCAGGTGACTTTTTTTTCCCCCCTTTGAAGTCCCAGCCAAAACTCATTAAAGCTCACAAAAATGATTTAAACTCCTCAGTCTGCATGCATTCCAAGGACTCTTGTATCTACTATTGTATGTTCACTAGAGGCGACCGCATGGAATCTGAATTATCTAAGCACTTAAAGAGATCACTATCGATCTCATTAAGGCTTTCGAAATGCACTTCGTCTCTGCAGAAATTGGCCTTCGCCCCTTTAAGAGGAAGCGAAGCCTATCCCCGACCTAGAAAAACAGGGCGGTCTGCTTTCAGCCGCCCAGGAGATTGCTTGATGCCTTTCCAGGGGAGATTCAAGCAAACACGCCCCTCCAGCCGGCCTGTGTGGCAGCGGGAACTCCATTACCCAGAAAGCCACGCGTTGAGAGGCAGCTAAGATTATCCAATGAGCGCCCAGAATTTCAGCATTTCTGGGACATGGTGAGGCGGGACTTCCGGTGTCTTGGTTGCGGTCTTTTCGGTTGTTACCTGGGTCCTAAGGCCGAGTGTGTAGAATCGGGCTTGAAGTAACACAAGGCGCGAGAAGAGGCTTTGTACCCAGTGACTGGAGGCGGTTCTAAAGTCGGGCACGTCGCCGCCTGCGGGGCGGCCTGGAGACTCTGCTGCCGGGTCAGTCCGGGCCAGGATTTACCAGGCCCAGCGGCTTCGTAGCGGCGGTTGCCCTGAGCGACCTGCTTCAGGTAAACGCTGTCCTTCGGGCCCGCATCGCTCTCGACCCACCGGACACTAAAGCTCAGAGTGTGGGAAGCATCCTCACGTGCCCGCAGCCCCGGCCCCGGGATACAGGCGGTGAGGCGGTCGTGTGTGGGGCCCTGTGTCTGACGGACAGTGTGATGGCGCATGGGAGAGGGTGACAGGCTGAGGGACCCCCAGGTGCAGAGGCTTGAAGGTCCGACTGAGGCGGGAGGACCGGGAACCCGGGAGCCCATTTGATGTCTGCAGGGAACAGGACACACAGCTGCTGAAAGTCAGTACAGAGGTTAGACGCTCGGCCCCAGGTACTTGGTTCGGGTGCCGCCAGGTGTGCAGTGGAGGCCTGAGCCCCTGGAAAATTGCTAGGATCACATCCCTCTAAGCCCTTCCTCTTCCCACAGGTTTCCATGGCTGCAGAGGTGCTTTTAGAACCTAATCGGGTAAGTGGAGGTTACCCTCATTGGTCGCAACACTGTGTTAGTCGCTCAGTCGTGTCCGACCCTTTGCGACCCCATGGACTGTAGCCCGACAGGCTCCTCTGTCCATGGAATTCTCCAGGCAGGAATATCGAAATGGGTTGCCATTCCGTTCTCCGGGGGATCTTCCCGACCCGGGGATCGAAACCAGATCTTCCGCATCAGAGGCAGATTCTTTACTGTCTGAGCCACCAGGAAAGCCCTCAAATTTTCTCCAAATTTGGGTTGTCATGAAACTTGTCACCTGGCATTTTCCCAGCCCTTGGGTATGGAGATCTTGGGAAATCCTAGCTCAGGGTCCTGAGTCCAGTTTAAGTGTTATATGAAAGGGTTCCCATTTCAGGCCACCAATAGAAGGAGATGTGGAAGCTTGTCACAAAAACAGGAAGTGCTTGGAGGTGAGACTAAGCTGGTTCAGGGAATTGCAGGTCTTCCTTCCTGGCAAAATAAACTGGCTGTGGGGAGCAGCAGTCAGACCTGGAATGACTGTCTGTGAAGTTGAGCATCTTTTCTGAAGGCAGTGGGAGGTGTGGATCAGATGAGGGAGGTGATTTCTTGAGTCTTTACAGGCTCCACTGGTTGCAGAGTGGACAGCAGCATGAACAGAGCAGTTAGTGGGAGAGTGAGGAGAGAGCAGGCAGCTATGGCACCAAGGTCGGGAATCTCTTCTGAGCTCTTAGGAGGAAGATGGAGATGGCGTAGGTGTGCGAGGAGGTGGCTTGTGGGTCTTCAGGAGAGAGGCAGTTGATGGTCTCATCTGTCTGTGTCCTGG
>NW_011494955.1:794622-811484 GCF_000754665.1 Bison bison bison | reverse complement strand
GCTGGGTGACTCTCCAGCACCATAGCACCCTAGTATAACACCCTTCATTCCTATAGCTCACATTTGTTTCTGACTGTGTTGGAAGTGTAGTCACTTACATAGTCACTGTTTACACAAATGTAAGTACCTCTTACAGATCCTTTGGTTAGATGTTGTTTTTTTTTTTTTTTACTCTATTTTTGTTGTTGCAAAATATACAAAACATTTGCCTAATGGACTAAATGGCATTTAGTCCCTTCTCATTGTGCAGCCATCACAGTCCTGCATCCATAGAATTTTTTCATCATCCAACTGAAACTCCATACCCATTAATCACTGACTTCTTCCATCCATTGACAGCCACCATTCTACTTTCTGTATCTATGAATTTGACTGAGTGTTTCACGTAGGTAGAATCAGACAGTAGTTCTCCTTTGATGTTGGCTTACTTAGCATAATATGGTAAAGGTTTGTCAATGTTGTAGCATGTGTCAGAATTTCTTTCCTTTTTATGACTAAATAATATTGTATGTACAGATTTTTGTTTACTCAGTATTCCATCAGTGGACAGTTGGGTGCTTCTGCCTTTTGTTTCTCCTGAATCATGGTGTTATGACATAGGTGTGCAGATTTCTTTTAGTGTCCTTGCTTCAATTCTTTTAGGTATATACATACCCACAACAAGAATTTCTGTATCTGTGATAGTTTTTTTTTTCTAATTTTTTGAAAAATCACCGTAGTGTTTTCCATAGCAGTTGCACAAAGGTACCAATTTCTCCTCTCCTTGCGTACACTTCTTTTTTCTTTTTTTGAGTAATAATCATTATTAGTGTGAAGTGGTATCTCGTGTTTTGATTTGCATTTTTCTAATGACTAATGATGTTGAGCATCTTTTCATGGGCTTATTGTTTACTTATCTTCTTTGGAGAAATGTCTCTTCAAAAAGTCTTTTGAGAATTTTTTAATCAAGTTGATTGATTTTTGTTGTTGAGTTTTAGGAATTCTCTCTTTGAGTGTTAACCCTTCATTGGATATGTGATTTGCAAATATTTTCTCCCATTCTGTGAGTTGCCTCGTTATGTTCATCGCATCGTTGATGTACCAAAATTTTTCATTTTGATGAAGTCCAGTTTGTTTTTCTTTTGTTGCTTGTGCTTTTGATGTCATATGTAAGAAATCATTGCTAAATGCAGTTGTCTTGAAGCTTTTCCATTATGTTTTCTTTTAAGAGTTTTGTGGTTGTCACTATTAAGTTAGATCTTTGATCCATTTTGAATTAATTTATGTACCATGCAACTTCATTCTCATGCATGTGGATATTCAATTTTCCCGGCATCATGTGTTGAAAAGTCTGTTTTTCCTTTTCGAATGGTATTGGCCTTCTTTTTGAAAACTGTTTGAACTTATGTGAGCAAGCTTATTTTTTAGCTCTTTATTCTCTTTCATTGGTCTATATGTCTGCCTGGATTCCAGTATCACGCTGTTTTGATTACTGTAGCTTTACAGTGGTATTTGATATTTAAATGTGTGACTCCTCCAACTTTGTTCTTTTTTCAAGTTTGTTTTGGCTACTTCATGTCCCTTGAGATTCCATATGAATTTTAGGAAGAATTTTTCTATTACCACAGAAATTCTCACTGGATTTTTGATAGGATTGCATTGAACATGTAGATGTTGTGAATAGTTTGGGTTTTTTTTTTTTTTTTTGATAGTTTTGACATCTTTAATATTAAGTGTTCCAATCCATGAACATAGAAGTTTTTCCATTTATTGTCTGTAATTCTTTTAGCTATGTTTTGTAATTTTTAATGAACAAATCTTAACCTCCTTGGTTAAATTTGGTAATTTATTCTTTTGACAAATACTTTTATTTGTGGAATTGTTTTCTTAGTTTCCTGTTGCTTGTTAGTGTGTAGAAATATAACTGATTTTTTTTCCATTTTATATTCTCTTTCTTTGCTAACTTAATTTATTCTAACAGTTTTGTGGTGGAATCTTTAAGATTTCATGAGATGTGGTGATTTCTTCCTTCTTTTCTCTTTTGGATGACTTTTGTCTTTCTTGCCTAATTGGTCTGTCTAGAATTTCTAATAGTACGTTGAATAGTAGTGTTGGAAGCTGGCATTTTCTTATTTGTGATCTTGGAAAAATAGTTTTCAGTCTTTTACTATTGAGTTTGATATTTGCTGTGGGTTTTTAATTTTTTGCTTCTGTTATGTTAGGCTAGTTTCCTTCTATTCATAGTTTCATAGTTGAGTATTTTCATCATCAAAGGGTGTTAAATTTTGTCAGATGTGTTTGGTACATTGACTGAGATGGTAACATTTTTTTCCTTTCTGTTAAAGTGATATATTACATTGATCAAACTTTGTATGTTGAGTCATCCTGGCGTTTTAGACGTAACTCCCAGTTGTTTGTGGCATACCATCTTTTTGTTGTGCTGCTGAATACAGTTTGCTAGTATTTTATTGATTAATTTTGCACTGATTATCATCAAATATATTCCCCTGTAGGTTTCTTTTAGTGTCTTTGCGTGCTTTTTTTTTTTAATGTCAGAGTAATAGTAAGAGCACCATATGACATAAAGCAGTTTTGCATTACAAAGTGGTTACATCAGACTGATTCTACCACTGTAGTTGTTGTCTAGGTGGGAAAACACCTGGTTTTACTACTCTGCCATCTTCCTGCTTACTTACTCCTGCGTCTTACTACTCTGCCATCTTTACTCTGACACTCTTTTGTTGTGTCCATAGGTACTATTTGTAATATTTGAAATATGCTTTCTGTGATCTGTTGTGTCCTGAGTTTTTTGGGCGAGTATTGGCTGCTGACTTGTCCTGTCCTTCCCTTTGGAGTTGTATCATCCAGCTCTCATACGATAGCTCAGCTGGGGCTAGGGGAAGAGTCTTTTGTGCTTCCCAGGATGCATATGATTCCACTCTCCACAAGATGGGCCCAGAGGGCACCTGACCCAGATGAATAGCAGATGGGAGAGGACATGACTTCAGGGCTTGGTTGAAGTTGTATCAAGAATCTCTCTTGTTTTACTTCTGTTTTGGTGCCATTGCCAGTGGCCAAGCTCACCTCCATCTTTCCTTCTCCATTTTTGACACTTTACTGACTTGTCATTTCTATTAGTCGTTTTTATTCTGACTCCAGCTGAGAGCTACTGTCTACCTCTCTGGACTGCTTACCTTACTCATTCCTCACACTGTTCCCTCCTCAGTGCTTTACCCCTTTGTAGTGTTCTAAAGTATGCACCTATGTAATAATCCTTAAACACCTGTTAACCTTTGTTCCAGTCAGATTTTTCTGGACCTGAAATAGACTTCTGCACAGCATCACATGTCATCAGCAGGTATAATCCTGCTAAAAGCTATCGACATGCCTTCCCTGGTGGTCCAGTGGTTAAGACTCTGTGCTTCCACTACAGGGGGCACTGATTCAATCCCTGCATCCCACATGCCAGGTGTCATGGCCCCAAAAATAAGGCCATTGACAGAGAATGATCCGTAGCACGTGCCCTTCCCCTGGGCCTCTCTTTGTGTCCGGTGCCTATTGAGGCCTGCACCGTTCTGTGACCTTAGAGACTGAGTGGTGTACAGAAGTTGCTTTTTTAAGGTGACCCCAACTTCCTTTTCCTGAGAACAGTTTCATGGACTGATTCTTTGATGTATCAAGTTGCTTTTGTGATGCCTTCTCAAAAAGGTTAATGTGTACGTCACCATCACTTCTTTGATTTCAGGCCGCTGGCGTGGAGCAGAAGATAAGGGAGCACCTTCTGAAGAGAGCATTTCTGTAGAAGGAGTGTCACAGGTCAAGACTCTCAAGGCAGATTCATGTCCCCAGAAGGGCCAGCCCTTTGAGAAGTGTGGCCCAGTCTTGAGAGAGAATTTTCACTTGCCTGAGCATCAGGAAGCACATCTTGGGCAGAAACCGAACACGTGTGGGAATCGATTCTATATTGCTGCCAACCTTCAGCAATACCAGGGACAACACATTAGAGAAATACCCATCAGAACTTCTGTGGACACAGCCTTGATTATAAAGAGCTGCAGAACCCATCTGTCAGGGGAATCCTTTTTCTCTGAGGGAATAAGGAAAGACGACTTAGCCAGCATGGGATTTTTCCATCAACCGGTCACTCACACTAATGAGAACTCAAACAACAGTAATGAGTGTGAGGCTGTCTTTCACAGTGGGGAAAGGCATCAGAACTGGGGAGAAGGCAAAAAAATCCTCAACTGCACAGGCACACTTGTTGAGGACCAACAAGTCCTCACTAGAGAAGGGCTTTACGAGTGCAGCAAATGTGGAAAAACCTCTACCCGAAGGTGGAATCTCATTCAGCACCAGAAAGTCCACACTGGAGAAAGGCCTTATGAATGCCATGAATGTGGAAAATCCTTTACCCGAAGCAACAGCCTGAAGACCCACAGGAAAGTTCACACTGGAGAAAAACCTTATGAGTACAAAGAATGTGGAAAATCTTTTAGTCAAAGATCCAACCTTGTTCAACATCAGAAAGGTCACAGTGGAGAACGGCTTCATCAGTGTGGTGAATGTGGAAAATCCTTTAGCCGAAGCTCCACCCTCATTCATCACAGGAGACTTCATACAGGAGAAAGACCTTATGAGTGCAGTAAATGTGGGAAATCCTTTAAGCAAAGCTCTAGCCTCAGTTCACATCAGAAAATCCACACAGGAGAAAGGCCTTATGAGTGTAGGGAATGTGGAAAATCATTTAGCTGCAAATCTAACCTCATTATCCACCTGAGAGTTCACACTGGAGAGAGGCCTTACGAGTGTCAGGAATGTACAAAATCCTTTAGCTGCAAATCTAACCTCATTAACCACCTGAGAGTTCACTCTGGAGAAAGGCCTTATGATTGTGCAGAATGTGGACAATCTTTTACTCAAAGATCCATCCTCATTCAACATCAGAGAATTCATACTGGAGAGAGGCCTTATGAATGTCATGAATGTGGGAAATCTTTTAGCCGAAAATTTAGCCTCATTTACCACCGAAAAGGTCACACTGGAGAACGGCCTCATCAGAGAAAAGAACGTGGGAAATCTTTTAATTGCAAATCTAACCTCAATGAACACCAGAAAATTCACCCTGGAGAAAGATCTCATGAGTCTGGGGACAGTGGAAAATCCTTTAGCCAAAGTTCCAGCCTCATTCAGCATTAGAGAGTTCACAATGAAATATATCTTAAGAGTGCAGTGAATGTGGGCAGTCTGTTAGCTGCTAATATGGCCTCATTTAATACTAGAGACTTCACCCTAGTGAAAGGCCTTAGATGTGCCAGCAGATGCAGTTACTTCTAGTATAATTACACTGGAGGAAAGAGGTTGTGAGGGAGCCATCTACCTGAATTAAAGCTCTTATATCAGAAAATCTTCAGTAGGGGCATTCCCCTAAAGTTCCAGGTATGTGAGAATCTCTTAGGAGTTGTGTTATAGTTTCTTACCTCGCAGGACCCTCACCAGCTTTATGTCACTGCCAGTTCTGTGGCAGAATTCATTTTCATCTCTATCACCTGGCAGGTCCACAGTGTACAAAAATTACCTCCCAACATGCTTAGGTAAGCTGACCTCTGTCCCATCCCCTTAGGGGATGGAAATAATGAGTAGTCTTAGCTCTTATGGCATCCTCTTTCCCTTCTCATTTCCACAGTAGGGTGTGAACCTCATTCAGTTTGGGCCCAGTGGACCCAGTCTGAATTCTTTTGGTGACTTGACAGAAAGGCCTGCACTTTCAGGGACATGTTAGTTTCTAGTGACACTTCAGTTGGATTTTCTCAACCTCCAAGTGTGGAGGAACTGGAGGAACCAAGCTGGGAATTGCATGCCTCATGTTACTTTGCACTTTGCAATAATAAAGGCATTAATATTAAGCCCCTTTTGGTCTGGGGGTTCTATTCACTGTGTGAGGTGATCTGAAGACAGCTAGGCTCTACCAGCATTGAGGGTGGCACAGATTTCATGGGGGTCAGGTGCATTGTTTGCTTCACATGTCAGTATGAATGAAAAATAGAGCTCTCTTTCTAGTTTTGGCACAATGTAAATACATTATTACCCAAAGTCTCCTAGGAAAGACTGCAGAGCTTTGGGGTCCTGATTTGTGGACTGTGTATTAGGGGTTTTTTTTGTTGTTGTTTTGTTTTTGTGGGCTCAGAAAACACCCTGGGAAGCCAGGAAGTTGTGACAACCTCTAGTACTTCTGGGAACATGAATTGTTATTCATAGTAAATATCACATAATGCTTAGCAGTTAACCTATGAAAGAACCACATCCCTGATCCCCAGAGTTCACTAGATAGTGCCACTGTAAGACTACAGGGCTGGGGGGAACCCTCTTGGTAAAGTACCCTGGAGCAGAGGACACTGCAGTAAAGTAGGTGGAGTGTGCCCTTTCTCCAGTTGTATCAACAGATGCGCCAGTGACTGTGCAGTATCAGTGTGCACAGATGCCCAGAAATTGCCAGCCTCCAGGCATGTGTGTCTTTTGTGGCTGAGGTCATTGTCAAAGAAAATAAGCTATTGGTTTTCTGGATTCCTATAGCCTCTCTGGGGTGTTCAGCCAAAGCCCCTTGCCACAGGCAGAGAAACAAACAGAGAGAGAAAGGAGAACCCTTAGTCCACAGTGTGGCTCTGTGACTAGCCAGCCTTCCTGTTAACTCAGGTGAGAAGGAATCTATTACTCATCAGTATTTGCTACCACTAAGGCAAGGCTGCCCCTCCAAGGTCATCAGGAAAGAGAGGCAATATAGGATTGCCAAGCCTGATTTTCTGAAGAGTGGGATATTTATATTTTGCCTTTGAACCATTTTATAAATTTTTATTCTAGTCATCATGCAATATTCTGTGTCTGTTTGAAGTATGCAATTTAAAGTTTACATGTAAACCAAGAAAACCTCATCATAATCACAATAATGTAAGTTATGGCCATCATTGATTTACCTTCCAATAGATTGTTTTGTGTGTTCTAGAATTATATATGATTTTATTCTTAAAGTGTTTACTTTTTTCTGATTTTATTCATGGTCCGTAATTATTTTGAGATTCTTCAATTATTTATATAAAAATAGTTCATTCTTTTTATTGCTGAACTAAGTATCTTTTCTATGCTTATTCCATTTGTTTATTCATTCGTCTGGTTAAGGGAATTTGGGTTACTCCCAGTTTTGACTCTTCTAAGTAAAGCTGATAGAACAGTTTTGTGTAATTCTGTATGTATGTATTTTCACTTGTCTTGTGTTAATAACCCAGAGTGTAATACCTGAGTCAGAATAGGTGAATGTTTAACTTACAAAACAGCTAAATGGTGACCTTAAATCATTGTTTGCTTTTATATACCCACCAGGTTTATGTAAAATGCCTCCACATTTTTGCCAGTACTTGATACGGTCAGTCTTTTGAATTTACCCTTTTAGTAAGGAAACACTAATTTTAGTTACATCTCCATAAGGATTCATGGTGTTGAACATTTTTTTTAATGTGTTTATTTGCCATCTGTATATCTTCTTGGTGAAATATCTGTTTATATCTATACTTGTTTTACTTTTTTTCCCCCTCATTTTACTTTTTTATGTTGTGATTATTTACCTTTTTATTAATAAATAATTAGCTCATTTTTGTTCCTTAATTTTTATGCATTCTGTACAATGTAATTGTACACACATACATCATATACTTTTATAAGTTTAATCTGGATTGTTTATATATTCTTAAGCCTAGGCTTTCAAAAACATAATTAAGTCTTGGTTTGTAGTGTTTGCCAATTTCCTTTATATAAATACTCTCACTTTAGCCAATATCAAACTGCCAACATGGTTTCACTGAACATGGAGTTGGGAAGAGTTGCTAGAAGTCCATGATTCTAACTCCAGGGACTACAATAATCTGTAGGACTCAGATAATAGTAAAACATAGTAAAATTATTAGGAAGTGACGAGTTTTGAATATTTGTTTCATAAAAGTATAATTGACTGAACATACACACTGCATGTGTTTAAGGTGTACATTTTGATGTTTTGATACACACTTAAAACACCCCTGAAACCAAAATTTTCATTGGAAACAAAAGACCATCTATTGATATATTAATGACACTTATTCAGTTAATATTAGTGACACTCAGTTAAATTATTCAGTTCACTGTCTCAATTATTCAAGAAGAAAAAAGCAGAGCATGCAAGATACTTCAAGTACAGGCAATTGTTGAGGAAAAAACAAAAAACCAAACTTTGAAAACGTTTTTCACATAAGAGGTCAGAAAGAATGCTTATTGGGAATTCCCTGGCAGTCTAGTGATTAGAGCTCCACACATCCATTGAAGGGGACAGGTTCCATCTTTGGTTGGGGAATTAAGATCCTGAATGCTGTGCAATGCAGGCAAAATAGAAAAATGCATATTAAAAGTTGAGAAGCAAAACAAAAAGGAAGTTGAGATGTAATTTCTAGCATTTTATTTTGGAGTCAAAACCAAACTGTTTTCAGTAAGAACCCTTTGATAGTTTGTGTCTGTGTTCTTGCTGAGGGAAAAGCCGTGAGTATTCCACCATAATTCAGAATAATTGGGGTTCTATAAGTGGTTGGGGGATTTCAGTACATTTAAAAGCAATCAGAGGGAGCGTAGTTACAATTTAAAGTGTTTTTAGCTCTAGACATTCTCAATACTACCACCCGCTTAACAGAGGAGCAAATTCTAGGCACTAATTTCTGAAGTTATCCAATGCATATAGACTAGGAGTTATCGAAGACTGTATCTCTCTCTTTCTCACATCAATTGTCTATATTTGGTAAATACTGTAATCACAAATATAATTAATGCTGATGTTTTGGGAAGAAAATAGTTGCCTATTTCAGGGCTGGGTCTTGAAGGGCATGTTTCACAAGCTACAATCATGCAGCTGTATGCAGGCATCTGTGTGTGCTAAGTCACTTCAGCCATGTCCCGCTCTTTGCGACCCTGTGGGCTGTAGCCCACCAGGTTCCTATGTCCATGGAATTCTCCATGCAAGAATGTTGGAAGTGGCAGGTGCTTTTCTCCATGGAATCTTCCCAATCCAGGGATTGACCCTGCAACTCTTCTGTGTCCTGCATTGGCGGGCAAGTTCTTTACCACGAGTGCCACCTTCTGGCACGGGCTAAAATAGCACTATGGAAATCAGACAGCCAGGAGGTCAGATCCAGAGAGTGAAAACAGATGCTGCTGTAAGTGAGCCAAATGTCACTGAAAGGATTCACAACAGTAATTAATTCATTTCACACTTATACAGATGGGAAGGAAAATATTTGTGTCAGATTTATCCTCATAAGTGTTACATGATCTTTTCCAAATAACTTTAAGCACAAAATAGCAAAAGGAGTTAGTAGGCAAAAGTCACACAGTTTGGTCAATTACATGAGAAAAGACCAGAAATCATGTGGAAGACAAAACAAAAAATAATCTTTTATATAAAAATGAGGCTCATTAGCATAAAGTGAGAAGTAACCAATTTTGTTTACATCTGAGACACCACCGTAGATGTTAAGTATCCTGGGAGGGAAAGCATCTTATGGTGGATTACAATACATTGATCCCGTCCATTGAGGCCCCTATACCTCATGTAACTCAAATGAACGTGCCATTCAGTCTTTATAGGTCAATACTATTATATGTGTTGTTTAGTCACTCAGGTCCGACTCTTTGGCAACCCCATAAATGTAGCTAGCCAGGCTCCTCTGTCCATGGGATTTCCCAGGCAAAAATACTGGAGTGGGTTGCTATTTCCTTTCCAGAGGATCTTCCCGGCCCAGGGATCAAATCCGTGTCTCCTGCTTTGCAGGAGGGTTCTATATGAATTGTAGCACATGAAAATAGTGTCAGTATTATTGTTTAAGGAAATATGAGTGAAAACCACAGTCAGGCCCCTCTGCACACTCATTTTCATGGGTAGCATTAAAAGACTGACAATAGCCAGGTGTTGAAGATACAAAGAAAAGCAGAACTCTCATACATTGCTGGTAGGAATGCAAAGTAGTAAAAATCTTGAAACACTGGCAGTCGATAAAGTTAATCATCCACTTATTCCTCACTGTAATTACAAGAGAAATGGAAACGCTGTGTCCACAGAAATACTTGTATGAATTCGCACATCTGGGCTTCCTAGTGGCCCAGCGATAAAGAATTCGTCTGCCTGGAGAATCCCATGGGCAGAGGAGCCTGGCAGGCTACAGTCCACGGGGTCCCCAAAGAGGCAAACCTAAGTTAGTGACTAAACAGCAATTCTCGCATTTCCAGGAACTTTATTCTTCAAAACCTACACTAGGTAGCAAAAAGAAATGTCCATCTACAGATGGATGGTTAAGAAAGTGTTATATTTATCAGTGGGATACTCCCCATCAATACGAAGAAATGGACTACTGACACAAGGGGGAAGCATCAGTTTGAAAGCGTTACAGTGAGTATGGATGTGTGCGTCGTGTGGATCCACAACTGCCGCAGACTAAAAGCCTACTGAGAGTGGATGCTCACATCCAACGGGAAAATGGAGGCCTGGGATCTGGCCCTCAGCTGCCCAGTTCTGAGGGGCCACCCTGGGTGATATAACTGAAGATTTCCTCCTCACCTGGAGACAGGCTGGGATGCAGGACCTGAGACCCTTTGCTGCAGTGCTTGTACCTGGACAAACGTCTCCTTGAACAGCAGATACAAAGACGCTTTAAGAGACTAAAAATAACTCCATGCGTGGGCAGTTGGGGCAAATTATAAACAATAGAATATGAAACGCCCAAAGCCAGCGGCCACCTTTGAGGTGCCTGCCTGCCGGGAGCAAAAGCAAAATTACAAAAAGTACTACACATGATCCCTGCACACAGTACCTCCACAGAGGGGCAGGCAGACCCTCTGATCTGCCCCTGCCCTCGCCGCGTTTAACGGACCTGCTCGCCCCTCCTCCAGAAGCCAGCAAGGACGCCTGCTCTTTGCGCTTGCTCTGTTGTTCTGTGGCACGAGTTCCAATAAAGCCTTGCCTGAATTTCTCATCTGGGTTTTTATTGATTTCTATTGATTAGGAAAATCCAACAAGCTGAGTTGGTAACAATCTCTGAGCTAGACTAAATGGCTCCAGACTAAGGGCCACTGGGAGACGGAAGAAGGCTTCGCAGGTGGCTCAATGGTAAAGAATCCGCCTGCCAATGCAGGAGATGCGGGTTCAATCCCTAAGTCAGAAAGATCCCTTGGAGGAGGAAATGGCAACCTGGGAAATCCCAAGGACAGAGGAGCCTGGCAGGCTGCAGTCCATGGGGTCACAGAGTCAGACACAACTGAGCAGTCACACAATGGGAGATGCGAAAAACACTGCCGCATCCTCAAGTTCAATGAGCTGCACCATTTGCTGATGAGGAGTCTTGCCTTTTGTGTGTGTCTGTGTGTGTGAACGAGAGAGAGATTTTAGTTCCCTGACCAGGAACCCATTCCCTCAGCAGTGAGAGCCCAGAGTCCCAACCACTGGTCCTCCAGAGACTTCCCAGGACTCTTGCTTTCTTGCTTTCTGGCCTTTTCCCCACTCCTACCAGCCTTTGTACACACGGCCTCACATAACCTCATGGTACCCCCGGCCGGGTCATCTGTGCCTCGATCTTGTTCCCTGACTCTCCCATGGCTATCAGCCTGCCTCATCCCTGAACTTCGGCCACCTCCTCCCAATGCTTCAGAGTCCAGCAACTTCAGGATCATGTCCACACCTGACTTAGACTGCCGAACGCTGCCCTCACCCACACAGTCCCACGTCTCCTGCCTGATCAGCACGTATTTTCCGCTCTCTTGGGGAGGGATCCAGATCTTGGTGCGTCTACTTCCATTTTCTTTATGTATCCCACAGCTAGTATTTATTTACGTATCTATTTTCGTCTGCGCTGTGTCTTTGTTGCTGTGCACGGCCTTTCTCTAGTTGTGGAGAGCGGGGCTACTCCAGTTGCAGTGCGTGAGCTCATTGCAGTGGTTTCTCTTGCAGAGCACAGGCTCCAGGGTGAGCAGGCTTCAGTAGCTGCAGCAGTCTAGAGGGCTTAGAGGGTGGGTTCAGTACCACAACTAGTTAATAGTAATAAGTGTTAGCCACTGTTTTGGAGGCATAAAGCAGAGAAAATCCCTCCCCCGCAGGTGGATCACAAACTTTGTTCTTTTATGCTTTCTAGTTCAGTCTCCTGCTGCTGCTGCTGCTGCTGCTAAGTCGCTTCAGTCGTGTCCGACTCTATGCGACCCCATAGATGGCAGCCCACCAGGCTCCCCCGTCCCTGGGATTCTCCAGGCAAGAACACTGGAGTGGGTTGCCATTTTCTTCTCCAATGCATGAAAGTGAAAGTGAGGTCGCTCAGTCGTGTCCGACTTAGTGACCCCATGGACTGCAGCCCACCAGGCTCCCCCGCTCATGGGATTTTCCAGGCAAGAGCACTGGAGTGGGTGCCATCGCCTTCTCCGTCGGACTCACTGATTCATTCTTTAAATACTCCCATCCCATGTGGGCTTCCCAGGCGGTGCAGCAGTTAAGAACGCACCAGCCAACATAGGAGACACAGGAGATGTCGGTTTGATCCCTAGTTTAGGGAAGATCCCCTGGAGGACTAAATGGCAACCCGCTCCAATATTCTTGCCTGGGCAATCTCATGGACAGAGGAGCCTGGCAGGCTACAGTCCCTGGGGTTGTACACGACTGAGCGACAGGACACACACACACCCATGCATCCTCCTTTGTATTCTATTCAGTCCTTTCTTTATCAATGTTGTCTATAACCAACATTTTTCCTATTTTTAAAAAGCATATATTCTTGGTCTTGTGGCTTTTTCTCTCCTCAACTTCTGGCTTACTTTTTCCTCTTAATTTCATTTCTTTATACTTTTCTTCCAGTTCTTCATTCCGTATAGCATATGTTACTTACTATGACTTTTGTGAGGCTGCCATTCTTCTTCCATGTCTAGTTATTTCCTCCTGGATGTATGAGTTGCTCTGTGTGTGTGTGCGGAGGAAAGACCAAGTTCAGGCCTTGGAGGACACATGTATGTGAAATGACTAGGCAGGGCAGGGAAGGGAGTCCAGCTTTCACCACAATAGGCCACCAGATTCATCTGTTTTAACCTTAACTTGGCCAGGGTAGAGGCGTCTTCTGAGCTGTCATCCTCAAAGTCTGTGGGATGAGAGGGCCTGGCCTGAAAAGCCAGGACAGTTCATCAGCCTGACCTCTCTTCAAAGTCTATACAGGAAGTCATGGAGTATCCCAACGCCATGTAACTGAAACCGTGTGTGTGTGTGTGTGTGTGTGTGTATCTGTGAATTAGCAAAGGGTTTCATGACAGTGGGGAAGGGCACAACATATGGAATGCTTCCCAAATCTGCATGTTATCCTTGCCCAGGGGCCATGCTGAAATGAGCTCATGTGCTGCTGAAATGAGCGTGAAGCCACTTTTCTTTCCTTTTGAACGTTTTAAAACTACTTGGCTGTGTCGGGTCTCAGTTGCGGCACATAGGTCTTGAGCGCCCATGCTTCAGTGGTTGCAGCCTGTGGACTTAGTTGCTCCAGGGCATGTGGAAAGTTAATTCCCTGGTCAGGGATGGAACCCGTGTCCCTTGCACTGGCATGTGGATTCTTAACCACTGGACCAGCAGGAAGTTCCCCAGAAATTGCTCTGCTCTAACTCCTCCTCCCTGCAGCTTAGGACTCTTATCCGGACAAGTCTGAGGTGACCTCAGTTCCCAACAGGACTCTGCTAGTTGCTGTCATCTGTGTTTCTCGCTGAAGTTTTGGGGTGTGATCAGCAGCCCTCCCAAGACGACCATCTCTTCCGCACCTGAAACCGTCTTGAGGTCCCCATTCCATAAACCAAGTCCATGAGTCTGACTCTGCCTTTCCTGCAGCGGCCACCTAGGTCAGGCTATTAGGGGAAGCACACTGATGGAAACCGCCCACACTGGCCAGGCACCATAGTAACCATTTCCATGAGTTGTTTTATGACAGGAGATCCTGAAAAGGAACACGGAACTAATAAGCCGCCACCAACCAGAAGAGTTGGGGAAAGGTCTAAAGGAGACACCGTGTGTCCGTCCACTTCCCAGAATCCCTCTCGCTAGCATCCATCTTGGCTGAGCGATGCGTGCGCCACCAGGAAAGACTCTGAACTAGAATGATTGGCCAAAGACCACCGGAAACTAATCCCATCACCATAAAACCCGAACCTGCGAGGCACGTGGCAGAGCAGCTCTCCTGGGTTCCCTTACCCTACTGCTCTCCACCCGGGTGGCCTTTCCCGATAAAATCTCTTGCTTTGTCAGCACACGTGTCTCCTCGGACAATTCATTTCCGAGTGTTAGACAAGAGCCCAGTTTCGGGCCCTGGAAGGGGTCCGTCTTCCTGCAACAAGGCCACACTCTCTCACACCTGGAATATTCATTTCAAACTGACATATCATTAATGAGACCTGCCAAATGCCAGCTCTGTGTGAATCACTGGAGATAACAGAGCCGAACAAAACAGAAAAAAAATTTCTATCAATGGGGACTGACAGGCAATAAACAAGACAAGTAAGGAGAATATAGTGTTTGATGGAGATCAGTGCTGTGGAGGAAAAGCTGAGAGGGTAAATAGAGACTGACTAGGGAGGGGGTGGGGACGCGCTGAGTTGTAGAAAACGGGTCCAGGTCAGTTCTTACTGAGAAGCAGATGTTTGAAAAAAGACCTGGAGAGAATTCGAAGAGAACTCCAGGGTTCTTCCCCCAGAGACAGAGGGAAGGGGGATAAAATGAGGGTGAAGCCTCGGGGTTCTGGGAACAGCAGCATCAACGAGGGTGGTGCGGAGGAAGCAAAGGGGCAAGAGGAGGAGCTGAGATGCCTAGGACCCCAGAGCTGGGTCAGCAGGGCCTCTGGGCCGTGGTCAGCACACCGGTCTCTACACTGTGGTGTTGCCACACTCTCCTGCCTGGGGCGAGGCAAGCCCAGAAACAGCGTATAAATGCTAAGGGTGAGTTGACAGGTATTTTAGGTCCATTGAATCTGATTGTATAAACGAGCTTGCATTTTGTGTGGCTTTGTTTTTGTGTTAATTCCACATTGCTGATCATTCATTTTTATGGAATTGTATAGAACTGCGAGGCTCAGGGAAGTGGAGAAGTTCTTTACAAGAGGCAGTCTGAGCCACTGGGAGCTTCCACAGACAAGGGACATGTCCAGACATAACAACAGTTCCGGACTTAATCCCTGGCAGTCCAGAGGTTAAGATTCTGAGCAGGGGGGTCGGGATTGATCCCTGGTTGGAGAACTAAGATCCTGCATGTCCCGTGGTGTGGAAAAACAAATAAATTTTTTAAAAATGTTTTTTTAAAGTGTCCCTCTGATGGCTGCTTCAGGAATAGAAAGCCTCGTGGTGGGGGCGGGGGGGGGGTGGGGTGGGGGCGGTATTCCCTGGAAGTCCAAAGGTTAGGGCTCCAGCTTTCCCTGCTATGACCCTGGGTTCAGTCCCTGGTTGGGGAACTAACATCCCACAAGCTGCGTAACAGCACCCCCACCCACCCCTTCCCCGACAACAAAAAAGACTGGTGGGAGAAGTCAGTCAGGAGCTGACCTCATTAATCCGAGGGAGGGATAATGGGGCTGGAGGAGTAATGGATTCTGGATATAACTTGAAAGAAGATAATATTAGGACTACTCCAAAAATCCCTTCTCTCAGAAAGCTCTCCGTCTGCTTCCCTAACTCTCCTCTCATCTTCCAGGGGGTCACTCACTCCACTAGTCAGAAAAAAGTGCTGGGTTTTCCTGAAATCCCTTCCTCCGGCCTTCCCCCGGAGTGAGCACACAACACACCCCCACCAGATTTTCAGACCAGGCACCAGTCCCTATTTAAACCCCTTCCGTCTCCTCACTCCCCACAAGTCCATCAAACTTTCTTTACCTAAAATAAGCACTGCTTTTCCCTTCCCACTAAATGACCTTTGTTTCCAGTCCTGTGATTCTTTTGCTGGCCTGGGAACCGTTCCTTTGGGATCCTAGGGGCACCGTCTGACTCACCAGCACAGGAGGAGAGACTTTTTCTTTGCCTGTTTTTGTTTTGGGGCAGCCTCACAGCTTGCTGTATCTTACTTCTTGTGGCCCTCACCAGTGCAAGTGCCAAGTCTTAACTACTGGACCCCCAGGGAACTCCCGGAAGGAGGGAATATTAGCCTATTCCCTGCTTCACGTGGAATCCACAAATTTTGGAAAATCGGAAGGTGTTAAGTTTGTATAAGACTCATTTGTGACAAAACTATGGGACTTCCCAGGTGGCTCACTGGTAAAGAATCCACGTGCCAATGCACGAGACCAGGGTTCGATTCCTGGGTTGGGAAGATGCCCTGGAGAAGGAAATGGCAACCCACTCCAGTATTCTTGCCTGAGAAATCCCAAAGCAGAAGAGCATGGCGGGGTACAGTCCACGGGGTCACAAAAGAGTCGGACACGACTTGGAGACTAAACAGTAACGATGACGGAACCTGAGCAGAACACACCTGGGATTGTACTTTCTATCCCCTCTTCAGTGCAAGTGTTGTTGCATTTCACTGCAGAAATATGTGTTGGACTGTGGCCTATTGCCCCAGGCCAAGGGCTGGTATGTAATACTGTACTGGAAAGCTGAGAGATGCCGCTAATGAAGCTTCCAGTGAAGATCCCATCAACAGGCACACCATCCAATCAGGCCTTTAAATGCATTACTGTCCCTTGATCCTATAAAAGGGAGGAGCCTTGGGAGGGCACATCAGATGAACTCAGTTGAGAAGGGGAGTCACACAGGGAAGAGTCCTCAGCCTTCAGCTCAGGGTCTCCCAGCGTGGAGTTCAGTCTTCTGGGGGAGGTGAGTTTCCTGAACAA
>NW_011494955.1:754471-794522 GCF_000754665.1 Bison bison bison | reverse complement strand
TGAACAAGGAAATTTTGCCATTTCGTGTGTGTGTGTGTGTGTGTGTGTGTGTGTGTGTGCGCGCGTGCACGCCCGCGCGCTGCCCTGTGTTTGTACGCAAAACTCTGGGGAGAAATCCTAGATACAAAGACATGGATGTCTCCCAGGCATGGGGGATAGCCTGTCGGAACAAGGATCAGGCTGTTCAAAATCTGGCCCGACTGAGGCCAACTTCTCCTAGGAAAATCTGTGTCTGGCATGGTTTTTAATTTTTTTCAGTCACTAAATCATGTCCAACTCTTTGCGACCCCATGACTGTAGCCTGCCAGGTTCCTCTGTCCATGGGATTCTCCAGGCAAGAACACTGGAGTGGGTTGCCAGTTCCTTCTCCAGAGGATCCTTGTGACTCAGATCAAACCCAAGGCTCTTGTATTGGCAGGCAAATTCTCTACTGCTGAACTCTCAGGGAAGCCCCCTGGAGGTCCGGATGAAGTGGAGGCTCCTGGCCGATTGAGGTGAGGGTAGGGCTGAAAGTGAAAGGGTGTGTGTCAGTTACTTAGCAGACTTTTGCTTTGTGCTTGCCATGTGCCAGTGAATACTCCGTGTGCTTCACATGTAGTAATTATGTTGGCTCTTGTGGCAATTCTGAGCCGGGTGTCCTTAGAAATCAGAACCCCCATGACAAGGATGGAGGCCTGATGGCATCATGTGTGGGGGTCACACAGCTTGGAAATGCCAGGCTCCAGATTAAAAACACTGGTAATATGGGGTGGGGGAAGGGTTGTTGTGTTTTGTTTTCTCTTGAGATATAATTGCCATATATATTGTATTAGTTTCAGACATACTACATATGACATGATATTTGCATGTGTTGGGAAATAATCACCACAGTAAGTCTAGTTAGCATCCATCAGCGTACATCATTACCTTTCTTTTTCTTGTGATGAAAATACGACAATTTCGTATTCCAACAATTGTCTAAATATGACAGTTTTGAATCCCAAGTCTTAGCCATAATGCTGCTCTGCAGCCTTGCTTGTGTGAAACTGAGTGCATGTCTGCAAATGTGACCCTGTGGTCTGTGTATGCCTGGAGAAGTCCACAGGAGATCACATGGGACTTCTCTGGCCACCCAGTAGTAAAGACTCGAAGCTTCCAATGCATGGAGTGTGGGTTTGATCCCTGCTTGGGGAACTAAGATCCCACATGCCACATGGCAACAAAAAAAAAGAGAGAGAGAACTCATACAGAGTCCCAGGGTTATTACACCGAGAAAAAAAAAACAAAACAACGGAAACCCATGACCGTGGATACAGATAAGCAGCCCTACACCTAAGGTGGGGAGGGAGGGTAAGGACAAGCAGAGGCAGAGCCTGGTGGAACCAGGAAGGACTTGGTGCTTTTCACTGAGAGCAAGGGGAGCCACAGAGGGAATTTTAAGTGGAGCAGTGGAGTCTGACCTGAGCAGATTAGCATTTTAAAAAGGCTGACTGAACAGGTGTGATAAGTGGATCGTTGTTGTTTAGACACGCTGAGTCCTATCCAGCTCTTTTGAGACCTAGTCGTCTGTAGCTTACCAGGTTCCTCTGTCCATGGAATTCTCCAAACAAGAATATTGGAGTGGGTCACCATTTTCTTCTCCAGGGGATCTTCCCAACCCAAGGATAGAACCCAAATCTCTTCTGTCTCCTGCATTGACAGGCAGATCCTTTATCACTGAGCCAGAAGCCCTGATTAGGGGGAGGGCAAAGATGTGTTTAGTGTTCTCCTATAGGGTTTTTCCTAGAATTATCTTTGCCTCATTCATTGATGAGATCAGGGTGGCTAATCTGATCAGATCACTAGGTTAGGTTGACACAAAGCATGATATCAGTTAACAGAAATTAATTAGGTATTTGGAAGCCCACATATTAATCCCAGCAAACACCCCCACTTTCTGATCTTGTGGCATGAATTTACTTTACAAAAAAAAAACACAACTCAAATCCAGAGACTTCCCTTGTAGTCCAGTGGTTAACACTCTGCACTTTTACTGCTGAAGGCATAGGTTCAATTCCAAGACCCATGGCGGAGCCAAAAAAATAAATGAATAGTCTTTGAAATGTCAATCGTATAGAAAAATAAAAGAAAACATCAGAACAATAATATAGTAAGAAGATTAAATCTTTTTTTGACATCCCCAGGGGTGTGCCTATAGTTCTTGTCGTTTAGTCACTCAGCCATGTCTGACTCTCTGCGACCCCATGGACTATATAGCTCGCCAGGCTCCTCTCTCCATGGAATTTCTCAGGCAAGAATACTGGAGTGGGTTGCCATGCCCTTCTCCACAGGATCTTGTTGACCCTGGGATCAAATTTGAGTCTCCAGCTTGGCAGGCAGTTTCTTTACCTCTGAGCCACCAGGGAAGCCTGTGACTATGGTTGCCCAGATCATATGCTTTACAGTTACAAATCAGCATTGAGCAATGCAAGCTTCACCTCGGAATCTTACACTCCAGTGGAAAAGGACAGGCATTAGAGACAGAGCAATATAAAATGATTACTTTGATAATATCGGTGAAGCAAGGACAAATATTTTTCATAAGGAAGGATAATTGTTGATGGAAAAAGAGAGACAGAGGTGAAAGTAAAGGGAAAGTTTTTGAAGGAATGTATCATCGAGCTGACACAGGGTGTAGCGGGCTGGGTCTGCAGACTCTTGTGTCTGCTGTAGGAGTTTCCAGCACAAGATGATCACGTGGATGGATTCCAGCCTGCCTATTTCATTCACTTTATTGCCCTTTTTTTTGGTAATAGTTTGTTTTCTTGTAATGACTGAAGGAATATCTTTGTATTGATACTGGATCATTGCCTTCATTCAGTTCAGTCAATTCCAATTATTATTTAAGACTCCATTTATTATTTTAGGACTTACCTGGTGGCTCAGATGACAAAGCGTCTGTCTACAATGCAGGAGACCTGGGTTCGATCCCTGGGTTGGGAAGATCCCCTGGAGAAGGAAATGGCAATCCACTCCAGTATTTTGCCTGGAAAATTCCATGGACAGAGGAGCCTGGTAAGCTACAGTCCATGGGGTCGCAAAGAGTCAGACATGACTGAGCGACTTCACTTCACTTCTATTATTTTAAAATAATTGTTTTGCTTTCTTTTTTGGCCACACTGGGTCTTAGTTGTGGTATTCAGGAGGATCTTGTTCCCTGACCAGGGATGGAACCCAGGAATGCAGGAACTCAACCCTGCATTGAGAGTGTTGAGCCTTCGTCACTGGACTACCAAGGAAGGTCCCCCACTCACTGTTTAAATCTTTTTAAAAACTATTTATTTATTTGTTTATTTTTAGTTTTTGGTTGCACTGGGTCTTTGTTGCTCTGTGTGGGCTTTCTCTAGTTGCGGTGCACGGGCTTCTCATTGTGGTGGGTTATTCTGTGGCGGAAGACAGGCTCTAGGCTCACAGCCTTCAGTAGTTGCAGCACACAGGCTCAGTAGTCATGGTACCCAGGCTTCATTGCTCCGTGGCATGTAGAATCCTCCTGGACCATGGATCGAACCCGTGTCCCCTGCATTGACAGGGGGTTCTTATCCACTGTACCACCAGGGAAGCCCACCCCCCCTTATTATTTTAAGTTAAGTTGAATGTTTTTATTGAACAGTAATGCACATTAAAAAAAAAAAAAGAAAGAAAAGTGAAAGTATATGGTTTGGTGGATTTTGGCAGAGAAACATTCCTGTATAACTCCCTCCGAGATCAACAGGTAGACTGTCGCTCACTAAAACTGGAAGTTCAGTATCCCAGGAACCCGCTCTTTAGTCCCAGGCAAACTGGGATGGAGTCCTCCATAAGTACTTATTCCAGGATCTACCAGTGTTTCCAAGAATGTAATCAACATCCTAAATAATATTGATAATACTTAAATGTTTTTCAATGAACATGAATGAGAAGAAAAAAAATGCATAGTTTAGTGCCTGAATTATTTCATTTAACACTGTGTTTTGTGGTTATTCTATGTTGTTGCATAAAGAAGTTCATTTCTTCTCAGTCTATCAAATATGCCTTGACATCAACTAACTGTAATCTGTCCCATTTAATGCTGGACACTTAGATTATTTACAGCATGGAAATATTGTGAATTATGTTGATTTAAACATTCTTGTATATGTCTGTGATGCACATGAATATATTTTTTCTGTTGAGTACAGGCAGAGAAGTAAAACTGATGAGTCACAGGGAATGCATAAATACAGATTTATTACATACTAATCAAAGCATTTCCAACGTGAGTTCTCACCAGCAGTGATTGAGAGGTCACTCCAGGTCCTCCAATCCATGCCACAGTTAACTATTTATTCTAGTGCTTCTGGGAGGTAGTGATTTTGTAGCTTGTTGTAGTTTTATTTTACATTTCTGGGATTACTAATAATGTTGCCATTTTCTCCATTAATTTATTCACTAAATGTCTAGCAGAATTGGTCCATGAACTCAGTTGAACCTGGATTTTGATTGTTTCTTTTCAACTATGACAGTGTCGTATTTAACTACATATTTCTTCTGTCTCTAGCTTTGCAGTCCTTAAACATCCACCGGTTGTTGAAAGAGATTGCCTGAGAAACAAATCAGTGGGGACTGAATCCCTCAAGTTGCAGCTCTTTGAGAATTCTTGTGAAGAATGTCTTCAGACCTCAGAATCTCCTTTGAAGGTGAACCATCCAGGAGGGGTCCTGGGTCAGAAAATTCACCCACCCAAGGATCTGCCATCCAGGAGGAAGAGGGGATCCCTGAGTTCCCCAGCACTCAGCTCAACTTACTTCGAGACAGCAATAATTTAAGTGCAAGACACGAACTGCAAAGACTCTATCATTTATTTCACTCATGGCTGCAGCCAGAAAAACACAGCAAGGATGAAATAATTTCTCATCTGGTCCTGGAACAATTTATGATCAGTGGGAACTGCAGTGACAGGTCCACTTTACAGGAGAAATGGAAAGCTAGTGGCAGAAACCTGGAGAAACTCATGGAGGACCTGACAGATGACGGCATGGAGGTGCCCGGCTTGGTAAGTAGGGTTCTAAGCACAGGGTGAGGGGCGTGGGCGTGTCAGAAATAAGCAGTCTGTTGGAGTTGCCTGGAAGTAGAGAAAGAAGAGTTATTACAGACAGTAACCAGGCTCCATTCGCAGGTCCATGTTCACATGCAGGGACGGGAAGCCCTCTTTTGTGAGAATATGCCCTTAAGACAAGTCATCATTCACTTGACAAAACAGTTACCGGCAGGAATCCCAACAAGAGAGAATGCGGGGACACTCTCCTGGACTCCTCAAGATACGTCCCTGGAAACAGGACAAAGTGAGTGGGCAGAGCCCAGGTCCCAGAGGGGTGGCCCATGTGGGCTCTTTCTTGGGTGCAACTTCACTGAGTCACTTTTTTGCCCCCTACAGGAAATGAAGGTAAAGAAAATGATGGCAACATTTCTGTGAAAAGTGACAGTATTACTAGTCCAAGCAATCAGATACCTTCCCTAATCATTGTCCAAGAAGAGAATCATCTGAGGCTGGAAGAAGGAGGTGTTTCTCTGGAGAATCCACGAAACTCCAGAAGAGGAGCAGGCCCAGGCCCCTCCAGGCCTCAGGATGGATCCCTGAAAGGACCCTCCTCTCAAGATGTCCTCATGGAAGTGGAACCAGACCAGGTCACCCCTGAGCCTATTTCTACCCTCCAGAGCTCTGAGGGGACTTCTGCACGTGGGGAACACCAGGAAAGATCCCTCAGAGCCCCAGAAGTATACAGATGTGAGAGATGTCCCAAGACCTTCAGGTATTCCTCTCGGTTCAGAGTTCACCAGAAAAGACACAATAATGAGAGAACATATATTTGTGCCGAGTGTGGCAAAGGCTTCTTCCAGGCATCAGACCTCCATGTGCATCAGAGGATTCATACAGGAGAGAAGCCCTTTGTGTGCAGCACATGTGAAATGGCCTTCACCCACAAAACCAACCTTCGGGCTCACGAGAGAACCCACACGGGAGAGAAGCCCTATGAGTGTTCCCTCTGCCAGAGACGCTTCCGCCAGTCCTCCACCTACCACCGCCATCTTAGGTTTCACCAGAAAACTACCCTCAAAAGTGCTCCACACTAAATTAAGCCTCCTTGGTTACAGCCCCAATGTAATGGACACAAATATGCATGTGAATATGTGTATTTCCATAGTATTTCTCCATTTAGAATATACTTTATAAAAATAATTAACAGAAAACAGAAAAAAAGTGTTGGCTTTCCTGACAGTCCAGTGGTTTGGACTCTGTGCTTCCACTAGAGGGCATGGGTTCCATCCCTGGTCAGGGAACTAAGATCCCAAATACTGCACAATGCAGCCCAAAAAAAGTACAAATAAAAAAATAGAAAAAGAAAAAACTTTTAAAAATGTTAAGTAGAATTTTCTAATTGTATTTTCCATTTATTGTTTCACTCTCCTAAAATGCAAGTTTACAGAGGGCAGGGGATTTCTCCATTTTGTTCACTTAAGTACCTTGGTTGCCTAGAAAAGTGTCTGGAACATTTCAAATAACCAATGAATGTTTCACAAATGAATGGATGTGTTATATTGGTGTTTATTCTTTAAACTTTAGACATGTGCCTTATGTGAGAAGACAGTGAGTTCCAAGCCCAGGACAAAAACACCGGCTCACAGTGGTCCTGTCAGACTTTCCCTGCCCGCTCTCCTGTCCTCCCTTTACCTCTAGTGCAGCTGCAGGCACCTAAAAAACGTGAGCAGAGATGGAAACTCAGAAAAGAAGCCTAACCAAAGAAAGGAACCCTTTATATTTAAAAAATATATAGTCATTTCTTAAATTCAGTGGCTTAAAATTTGATAGGTAAACTGGACCTAAATAAAACTGGTGCTGAAAGTTGCAGGATGCAGTTTTATTAACAAATGCCAGAAAAGTCCAACGTGTTCCATTCATTTCTTCCAGTAGATGGAGCTTGCGGGTGTGAGCGCGCTTACTCACAGAATCAGTTTGAAAGTTCACTTTGGAAAAAGTGGATTCTGTGTACAGCCAAGGCAAAAAGGCATATATGTCAGTTACTTGGAATACATTTGTGAACTGGTGTCCAGTAGGAAATTAGGGTTCAGTTTCACTGAGAAACTGGAAGGTGCCACGTAGAAATGCCTGAATTCTGGAATGGGGCGTTCTGCTGGGTAAATCTGACACCTCTCTGATTCCCTTGATGCTTCCACAGAACGGAGAACTAGCTGAGTGCAGATAATGTGGAGATGCTCCAGATAAATGTGGAGAAGCCCTCCTTTAAAAAATAAAAAGCATTGCCATCTCTGAAGGCAAGTTTTAGAATAACTTTTTTTTTTTAAGAATAACTATTTTCTTAAATTATCTATTTTTTGGTTGTGCTGGGTTTTGGTTTCTGCACATGGGCTTTCTAGGTTCATTAAGCGGGAGCATTTTCCTTGTGGTGCAAAGGCTTCTCACCGTGTTGGCCTCTCTTGCTGCGGAGCACAGGCTCAGTAGTTGTGGCACAGGTTTAGTTTTCCCTTGGCATGTGAGCTCTTCTTGGACCAGAGATAGAACCTGTGTTCCCTGCATTGGCAGGCAGGTTCTTATCCACTGCACCACCAGGGAAGTCCTATCCATCTTCTTGCTTGGGCTGTTTCCAGGTGTTTTGCTGCTGTGAATATCCTTGAAAATCTTGGTATTACAGAAGGCTTTTCTTTGGAAAGACCTCTGGGAGGTGGGCTATGAAACATAGCAAAAATACGTGTATTGGAGTCTGCCCAGTTCCCCAGAACAGAGCTCTGAAACCTCTCATATTTTCCTAAGAGATAAAAACACAAGGAGCATCTTCTGTTCTGCTCTTTGGTTTTAGACTCTGGCTCCCGATACAGAAGCAATTAATGCTTTGAAATTTCTAGGATGAAAGGAGTGTCTTTTCATCTCTTAGTGAGGTGATGCTTGGTGGGTTCCTGGATGGCTTCAGGATGGGGGCTCATCACTGGAAGGAGCAAACCATGATTAGAAACTTGAAACATTTAGCTCCACTCCGCCATCCTTCTGGAAGTGGAGAGGGACTAGAGTTAATCATGAATCCTGCCTTTTAAGTTCAGGACTTGGAGTTCTTCCCAGCTAAAGAACACACCCATGTGTTCTTGCCAGGAGGGTGGCAGGTCCCAACTCTACAGGGATAGAAGCTCCTGAGCTCAAAGACCCTTCCCAATCTCTCTGTACCTCTTCATCTGAAAGTTCATCTGTATCGTTTGGCATTTCCCTTCCACAATGCTGGAGACCCGGGTTCCATCCCTGGGTCGGGAAAATTCCCTGGAGAAGGAAATGGCAACCCACTCCAGTATTCTTGCCTGGGAAATCCCATGGTCAGAGGAACCTGGTGGGCTACAGTCCATGGGGTCACAAAGAGTTGGACACGACTGAGCGACTTCACTTTCACTTTCACTTACAATATAGTAAACTGGTTAAGTAAGCGTTTCCCTGACTTCTGGGAACTGTTCTAGCAAATAATCAAATTCAAGGAGAGTGATCAGAGGAAACTGATTTGCAACCAAATCGGACAGAATTTGTGGGTAATGGGGGAACCACTGCAACTGGCCTCTGAAGTGCGAGCCAGTCTTGTGGGACTGAGATCTTGACCTGAGGGATTTGCACTAGGTAAAGTTAGTGTCAGAAAGACACCCAGGTGGCGTCACAGAGAACTGGTTGGTGTGAGAAAACAAATCACACTTGTGGTATCAGAAGTGTTGAGTGTGGTTACTCGAAAAAAACACCTGTGATTTCCCTGGTGGTTTAGTGGTTAAGAATCTGCCTTGCAATGCAAAGGACACTGGTTCAACTCCTGATCTGGGGAGATCCCACATGCCACAGGGCAATTAACTCGGTGCACCACAATTACGGAGCCAGCACTCTAGAGTCTGTGCTCTGCAACAAGAGAAGCCACCACAGTGAGAAGCCTGGGCACCTCAGCTAGAAGGTAGACCCCATTCTCTGCAATGAGAGAAAGCCTGCAAGAAGCAACGAAGACCCAGCACAGCCAAAAATAAGAGTAAATGAAAAAAAAAAAAAGATACAGGCACACCAGTTTTCATAGCAACACTGTTTACGATAATCAAGACATGGAAGCCTCCTAAGTGTCATCAAGACATGAATGGATAAAGAAGACATGGGATATATTTGTTGTTGTTTGGTCATTCAGTCTTATCAGATGTTTTGCAACCCCATGGACCATAGCCCAGCAGGCTTCACTGTCCATGGGATTTTCCAGGCAAAAATACTGGAGTGGGTTGGCATTTCCTTCTCCAGAGGATCATCCTGACCCAGGGATTGAACCCACATCTTCTGCATTGCAGGTGGATTCTTTACTGCTGAGGCACCAAGGAAGCCTGTTGTATGTATACATATGTGTGTGTGTGTGTTGGACTCTCTGCAACTCCATGGACTGTAGCCCATCAGGCTCCTCTGTCCATGGGATTTCCCAGGCAACGATACTGGAGTGGGTTGCCGTTTCCTACTGCAGGGGATCTTCCTGACCCAAGGATCAAACCCATGTCTCCTGTGTCTCCTGAACTGCAGGCTCATTCTTTACCTGTGGAGCCATTTGGGAAGCCCATATATATATATGAAATATTCAGCCATAAAAAGAATGAGTTTTTGCCATTTACAACAATATGGATGGGCCTAGAGAGTGTTATGCTTAGTGAAATAAATCAGCGAAAGATACTCTGCTATCAATCATGTGTGGAGTCTAAAGCTGAATTAAGAGAATGTATATGACAAAAAAGAGGTATAGAGAGGAAACTAGTGCGTATAGTGGGAAGAGGGAAAGAGGGAGGAAAAAGATAGGGGAAAAGATTCATAGATCAAACTATTATGTGAAAAATAAATAAGCAACCAGGATATATTGTACAGCATAGGAAAATATAGCCACTGTTTTGTGATAACTTTAAATGAAATATAATCTATAAAAATATTGCAATACCACTGTATTGAGTCACACCTGAAACTAATATAATATGGTAAATCAACTATACTTCAATAAGAAAAAAATAGTGTTGAGTATGGTAGCAGCGTAAGAGTAAAGGAAAAACACAAGTATTTCTCTGATTCCTGGAGGCAAACATTTTCAAATAGATTTTTATCCATTACCACATCATTAGCATTATAAAAAATCTTGGATGTCCACGTCTTCCGAAATGCTTAGTATTGTGACTAGTCTGATTTTAATACCTGTTCTCTGAGTACAGTTTATTGGAGTCAGCAAGTAAGATAAATAAAAATTTTTTTTTCCAAAAAAGTTTTCTCTCCCTCCTCTACTTAGGCAACACGGTTAGGTTTTGCAGGTTAAATGTGCAGTCGACACATCTCCTTGACAAACCAGTTGCCTGTCCGACTCCACTTGGCACCATGCTGCTAAGTCACTTCAGTCGTGTCCGACTCTGTGCGACCCCACAGACGACAGCCCACTAGGCTCTTCTGTCCCTGGGATTCTCCAGGCAAGAACACTGGAGTGGGTGGCCATTTCCTTCTTCAATGCATGAAAGTGAAAAGTGAAAGTGAAGTCGCTCAGTCGTGTCCGACCCTCAGCGACCCCATGGACTGCAGCCTACCAGGCTCCTCCGTCAATGGGATTTTCCAGGCAAGAGTACTGGAGTGGGTTGCCATTGCCTTCTCCACTTGGCACCATACAGGTACGGAAATTACAAACAGAAAGCGTGCAGGGCCTCCACCAGCTCCAATCCCAGTGGTTATAGGTAGAGTTCAGCAATACAAAGGTGGGCTCCCGCTGGTCACCTCCTGTGCATTCGGCTGAGGTGGAGACTCTGCTGTGAGTCCAGATTAGCACATTTGGGGAGTTTCTGTGTGTATTTATTTTATTTATTATTTTGTCTGTGCTAGGTTTTCCTTGCTGCGACTATGTTTTCTCTAGTTACGTGAGTGGGTTCTACAGTGCGGGCTCAGAAGTTGTGGTGCCCAAGCTTAGTTGCTCCGCTGCATGTGGGATCTTCCAGAACCATGGATCGAATCCGCGTCCCCGCATTTGCGGGCGGATTCTTAACAACTGGGCGCTGGGGAAGTCTGGGAGTTTCTGCAGACACAGCTTCTACAAAACCTATGACCCCTGTAGCGAAAGCATGGAGTCTTAACCACTGGACCGCCAGCGAAGTCTCATGACAATGTTTTTATAGGGTGAACTTCTTTTAAAGTTATTACAAACTAATGGTCATATTTCTCCGTGCTGCGGAGAACTTTTCCTCGCTCAGGTGGCTGCCAGTCAGGTTTCCCTAACTCTAGCTTGCACAGATGTGGAAACTACAGTAACCAGAGGGCAATGTGCCGGAAGGTGGCGGAGTTGAGCCAATTAAAGCCCAGGACTGAAGTATTTCCCTGCGTGTGCTTGGCGTGGGGGCGGGACTTCCGGCGTCCTCCTTGTGGCGGTCGTTTTGGATTGTTTGAGGTCAGATTTGGAAAAGGAAATGATAATCCATTTCATTATTCTTTCCTGGGGAATCCCATGGACAGAGGAGCCTGCAGGCCATGGCCCATAGGGTCGCAGAGAGTCGGACACGACTGAAGCGACTAAGCACGCACTCACGCAGGTCAGATTGCCAGCTTAGAGTTTCAGAGCCAGGGATCCTAAAAAAGAAGGAGCTGGAGGCTTCCACAGAGGCCGGTCCAAGACTTGGCGGCGGCACACCTCGTGAAAGTGAAAGTCGTTCAGTCGTATCCGACTCTGCGACCCCATGGACTCTATAGTCCATGGAATTCTCCAGGCCAGAATACTGGAGTGGATAGCCGTTCCCTTCTCCAGGGGATCTTCCCAACCCAAGGATGGAACCCAGGTCTCCCACATTGCAGGCTGGATTCTTTACCAGCTGAGCCACCAGGTGGCATACCTCAGGGCGACCCAAAACAGGCAGAGATCCAGATCTCCCCGCCTTACAGACTCGGCTCCGCTCCAGCGGTGGCGGCGATGCTGAGGGACCCACCACAGGTAAACGAAACGTTCGTCCTCCGAGGAGTCACCGCCCTCGCCACACCAGACTAAATCCCCCAGTGACCGCAGCCCAGGCTGTAAGGTGTAATTCAAGCCGAGGCAATGAAGAAAGGAAGACGACTTCAACGAAAACAGGTTACCTTTATTCAGGCAAGGAGGGGCGACTGTCGGTCTAACGACCAGGCTGAGCACGTGAGGGATCAGGGAGGCTTCATATTTAAGGGGAGGTTTTGCAGAAGCTATACGGGAAGATTTAGTCAGGTGGGGCATTCTGGGTAATCTTTAGCTGAGATGGCAGTTTGTGGATGAACAGAGGCAGGGGGTGGGGGGTCCAGGAGGTGGAGGGTCCCGGGCTGATGCAATCTGCCCAGAGTATCGGGGTGGGACTTAAAATTCAGTTTTGTCATCCCCAAAGTCAGGTAGTTCAGCAAGGGCCCTTGAGGTCGTTATCTTCTTTTCTAGGCCCGAGGACTCCTTCACTTCAGACCCTGAAGTCATAAAAAGATGGGGGGAAAGGGCGCTGTATCTCTCTGGCTACTTCGTGCTGGGTCGGGGCCACAGCTCTGGGTCTGAAACAGAGGATTGTACTAGGGCCCAGGGTCCCCTTTTTCTGGTGTCGAGGTGAGGCTCTCAAGAATGGTCTTGACCTGGTCTCGAGAGATGGCCCAAATCCAATCTTGGAGAAACCTTTGAAAAAGATTGAAGAAACAGGGTCCAAATAAGAGGAGTAAGATAATAAGTACTAATGGTCCCAAGAAGAGATAAGAAAGCCTTCCTCAGCGATCAATGCAAAGAAATAGAGGAAAACAACAGAATGGGAAAGACTAGAGATCTCTTCAAGAAAATTAGAGACACCAAGGGAACATTTCATGCAAAGATGAGCTTGATAAAGGACAGAAATGATATGGACCTAACAGAAGAAGAAGATATTAAGAAAAGGTGACAAAAATACACAGAAGAACTGTACAAAAAAAGATCTTCACGACCCAGATAATCACGATGGTGTGATCACCCACCTAGAGCCAGACATCCTGGAATGGGAAGTCAAGTGAGCCTTAGAAAGCATCACTACGAACAAAGCCAGTGGAGGTGATGGAATTCCAGTTGAGCTATTCCAAATCCTGAAAGATGATGCTGTGAAAGTGCTGCACTCAGTATGCCAGCAAATTTGGAAAACTCATCAGTGGCCACAGGACTGGAAAAGGTTAGTTTTCATTCCAATCCCAAAGAAAGGCAATGCCAAAGAATGCTCAAACTACTGGACAATTGCATTCATCTCACATGCTAGTAAAGTAATGCTCAAAATTCTCCAAGCCAGGCTTCAGCAATACGTGAACCGTGAACTTCCAGTTGCTCAAGCTGGTTTTAGAAAAGGCAGAGGAACCAGAAATCAAATTGCCAACATCCGCTGGATCATGGAAAAAGCAAGAGAGTTCCAGAAAAATATCTATTTCTGCTTTATTGACTATGCCAAAGCCTTTGACTGTGTGGATCACAGTAAACTGTGGAAAATTCTGAAAGAGATGGGAATACCAGACCACCTGACCTGCCTCTTGAGAAATCTGTATGCAGGTCAGGAAGCAACAGTTAGAACTGGACATGGAACAACAGACTGGTTCCAAATAGGGAAAGGAGTACGTCAAGGCTGTATATTGTCACCCTGCTTATTTAACTTATATGCAGAGTACATCATGAGAAACGCTGGACTGGAAGAAGCACAAGCTGGAATCAAGATTACTGGGAGAAATATCAATAACCTCAGATATGCAGATGACACCACCCTTATGGCAGAAAGTGAAGAGGAACTAAAAAGCCTCTTGATGAAGGTCAAAGAGGAGAGTGAAAAAGTTGGCTTAAAACTCAACATTCAGAAAACGAAGACCATGGCATCTGGTCCCATCCCTTCATGGGAAATAGATGGGGAAACAGTGGAAACAGTGTCAGACTTTATTTTTTGGGGCTCCAAAATCACTGCAGATGGTGACTGCAGCCATGAAATTAAAAGACGCTTACTCTTTGGAAGAAAAGTTATGACCAACCTAGATAGCACATTGAAAAGTAGAGACATTACTTTGCCAACAAAGGTCCGTCTAGTCAAGGCTATGGTTTTTCCAGTGGTCATGTATGGATGTGAGAGTTGGACTGTGAAGAAAGCTGAGTGCCGAAGACTTGATGCTTTTGAACTGTGGTGTTGGAGAAGACTCTTGAGAGTCCCTTGGACTGCAAGGAGATCCAACCAGTCCATTCTGAAGGAGATCAGCCCTGGGATTTCTTTGGAAGGAATGATGCTAAAGCTGAAACTCCAGTACTTTGGCCACCTCATGCGAAGAGTTGACTCATTGGAAAAGACTCTGATGCTGGGAGGGATTGAGGTCAGGAGGAGAAGGGGATGACAGAGGATGAGATGGCTGGATGGCATCACTGACTCGATGGACGTGAGTCTGAGTGAACTCCGGGAGTTGGTGATGGACAGGGAGGCCTGGCGTGTTGCGATTCATGGGGTCGCAAAGAGTCGGACACGACTGAGTTACTGAACTGAAGTGAATGGTCTCAAGAAAGGGAGCAACCAAGGGAGGGCCAGTTGGAACAGGCTTTGAGGAGTGGAAAGATTTAGTTAACTCTTTTTTGCGGTGTTGGATTCTGTCTCTTAAGTTCCCACGTTGCAGGCCGGATTCTTTACCAGCTGAGCCACCAGGCGGCGTACCTCGGGGCGACCCAAAACAGGCAGAGATCCAGATCTCTGTGCCTTATAGACTCTGCTCCATACAGAGTCCAATGGCAGTGGTGGCGACGCTAAGGAACCCACCACAGGTAAACGAAACGTTCGTCCTCCCACCACCCTCGCCACACCAGACACTAAATCCCCAAGTGCCTACAGCCCAGACTCCAGGGTCCAGGATGGTGGGGCCGTCATGGCTGGAGCCTTGTGTCTGACAGACAGTGTGGGGGCTCAGACACTTCAAGCTCATCTGGGTCCTGGGCTTGCCAAGGGTACTAAGCGTCCTGAGCTAAGGATGCTGGCCGTGGTTGTCTCAAATGACCTCCCTTTTCCCACAGATTTCTTTACCGTGGAATCACTTAGTGATAGTTCTTCCTGCAGTTTATTTCAGGCTCTCCTTAGTCCTTACCCCACTCTTATGGTCTCTGGATGCTATTAGCATCCTGGTATTGATCTGCCGCTTTTCTGGGCCTTGGGCTTGGGGACCATGAACACATTCCAGGCCTAGAGTTATATAGAGTGGTTTCCATTGTTGGTGACCAGTCGAATGAGATAAGGAAAGTACCAGCTTAGGCATAAGTACCAGAAAGTACAAGGTCCTGGAAGAGGCGTAGAGACGGTTCAGGGACCTGCAGGTATCTTTTCTTTCTCGTGGGACTGGGAGCAGTAGAGCAGGAGGTAGTTCTGGAACTGCCTTGTGAGAATTGGATGTCTCCTTTGGAGGTGGTGGCTCAGACAGTAAAGAAATCTGGCCTGCAATGCAGAAGACCGGGGATTGGAACCCTGGGTCGGGAAGATCCCTGGGTCGAGAAGATCCCTTTGAGTAGGGAATGGCAACCCACTCCAGTATTCTTGCCGGGAGAATTCCATGGACAGAGGAGCCTGATGGGCTATAGTCCATGGGGTTGCAAAGAGTGGGACATGACTGAACAACTGATACTTTCTGAAGGTGTTGGGAGCATTGAGAGATTTGGAGCAGTGGAGACAGGTGATCTGCCCCAGGTTGCAACACTCTCTGTGTTGCTGCAACATTGAGAACAGTACTGGCCTCAGGGTGGTAATCAGAAGGGCAAGAAGAATACTGCTATAGTCTGGGTGAGGCTACTGGTTGCTGGACTAGGGTGGTGGCCGTGGGAGAAGTGGCTGGGTTCTGGATTGGGGTTTTAGGTATGGCAACTTGGATTTTCTGATTTTGAGGTTGAGAGGAGAGGTAGGAGTCATGGGTCAAGTGAAAGTTTGGTTTTTGCATCTGAAGCCTCCACCAACTGAGATGGGGAAGTCCATAGACATGGTAATTTTCATTGGGGATATCAGAAGTTTTATTCTTGGCCTCTTAAGGGTATGAGATGTTTCAGAGGACAGTTTGTGGGCATCTGGAACTCTGAGGAGGAGTTTGGGATGCAGGCTTATCCAAAAGGTAGCAGAGAGTGTGTAGACAAGGGAGGAGTTGTAGATTATAGGAAATCCTGGTCAGGATGATAACGGTAATAATAGCCCAGAAAGAAGAGGGAGGGTCTGAGGACTGGATTTCTTGCTTGAAGCCCTGGTTATGGGAGGTGCGTGTCACTGCACAGGTGAGGGAGGTGGTCACAGAGAGGGTTGTGAGGGCAAATGGTTTGGCATGCAACCAAGGTCTCTGAGGGATCAGTGGATGTGAGCTGGGTGCAGAGGCATCATCAGGAGTATTTCAAAGAAGCTGGTGCTCTACCAACTTACCAGGATTTTGTGGTAACCCTTGGTTGGACTTGGGGTGTTCTAGTCTGGCTACCAGATCAGATCTGAGACACAAATAGTCATCTGGAAAACTCACAGATGGTGCAAAGGGCAGGTGCTGGGCCTTGAATGAGGGTTAGGTGGTGAGAGGAAAGCTGTGACTGGTGAGGGTTCATCAAATGCAGCACAAGTGGAGGCGGCCATGGGTATCTGAGAGCTGATGTGGTTTTCAGTAGATGAGGTTGAAGCAAGGGGCAGTCAAGGAAGGAGGCTTTCACAGTAGGACTCTAGGCTGCCTTTGTCAGTGGGGACCTTTACTGTCTCAGGTAGAACTTGATCATGTTTGAACTTGGCAAGCATTGTAATAGATCACATATGCTGAGTTACGAATGGAGATGCCAAGGAGATGATTATGGCATAAAGCAGGAGGGGCCTGCGGCTATGGGAGTGCAGTTGTGAGAGAGTTGTGGTGGGCAGAGTGCTGTACACATGGAGAGCGAACTTGATCTCGTGGCTCCAGGGCCTTGGTATTGGCCTAAGAGTGAAGGGTGAGAGCCCATTTTTGGTGGTGTCTGGGAGAAAATCTGAGGAACACACGGGGAATTGCCTGAAAAGAGTGAGGCTTCATGTGCCAAATCCAGAGCTTAGGTGACATCTACCTGCCCATCTGCCTGTTGTTGAGGGTTGACACAGTGGTCAGTAGGACCATGATGAGACAGTAGGTATCAGTGCCACCTCAGCTTGGAAATCTTCACCATCATGGGGAAGGGACAGGCTAAGCAGGTGATGGACTGGGAAGGTAGTGAAATTAGAATCCGAAGGAGAAAGCTGGTCATGAAATGAACTATCCCCATCATGGCAAGGCTGTATGACCTTTGAAGTTGCAGCATACAGCTATGGGAGCAAAGTGTGGTTCAAAAAATGATGTGCTGGGGAGGGAGGTGGGAAGGGGGTTCAGGATGGGGAACACATGTACACTCATGACTGATTCATGTCAAGGTACGGCAAAAACCACTACAGTATTGTAAAGTAATTAGCCTCCAATTAAAATAAATTAATTAACTAAAACATTTTTTTTTTAAAAGAAAGGAAAAAAAAATCCTGCTTGCAAGGTGGGCCAGGAGCCTGGAATCTTGAATAATAAAATTTCCTACACTGATTAAAAAAAAAAAAAAAGAATGATGTGCATATGAAGAGGTAGTGTGAACTCTAGGACCCAGGACCCTGTTGTGGGGATATAAGGCTGAAGGAAGGACCAGTGTCAGATCATTACACCCTCCCTGTGGCTAGCCTATCTCCCTAACCTATGTTCGTTACACCCACCTTATTGACGAGGTCATGTGCCCTACATCCCAGACCCAGAGGTCAGATGTCACCTCTCTGCTCATCTGCTTGTTGATGTGGGAAAATACAGTATCAGTGAGACTACAAGGAGAGGGACTCTAATGGCATCAAGGATATCTCCTCTGAATTTTTGGGAAGTAAAGTGAGCAGAGGATAAATTGGGGAGGGGGGCAGGGAGGGGACAGGGCAGGGGGAACGTGGCACAGTGAACTTGGAATCCTAGGAGAGAAGCTGACGGTGGAATGAACTATCTCCATTATGACAGGGTATGAAATTTGAGGATGTGGCCATTGACTTCTCCCAGGAGGAGTGGGGGCTCCTGGATGAGGCTCAGAGACTCCTGTACTACAGTGTGATGCTGGAAAACTTTGCACTTGTAGCATCCCTGGGTAAGACCTTCACACTCTTCCTCGTGTTCTGAGATGATGTCCTGTTTTCCCTTTTTCCCATGAATTAGTATTGTCTTTCCCACAGCTGGACCACAGGCTCTGCTGACTTCCTCCACTTTCTTGTCGGATGTGCTATGGATACCAGCACTGAGCTGTGTGTAGTGCTCTGAGCAACGGACTCCCCAAGCAGCCTTAACACCTGTTGCCTCCAGAAGTGCAGAGATGGGTCTGGGAGTCAGGAGTCTAGCAGGCCCCCTAATGAATCCCATCCTGCTTGCCGTCTCCCTGGTGGAGTGACTACATCCAGATCCTCGGCTGCCGGAGTCCAGCTCCAACAGCCAGGGAATCAGCCTGAAGAGATGAGCGGTGTCAGCGGAGAATGATGCAGCCTCTGACTCAAGGTGTGGGACTACATGTTTATTTCAAGCATCAGGGTGTCTTTTATACTTTGACAAAAGCATTAGGTCAGAGGTTTGACATTTTCAGCTCCCCCTCACCCAGATTTATTATCTTCATAAATCATTGTTGCCCTTCAACCAGAATTACATTGTAACTCATGCTTATATCTGGGCTGCATACCACATCCCTCAGTTTATTTCTTATCTTTCTAAACCCTGCTTGCCCCTAGTATCCTAAGCTCACTATCTCCTAAAAAGGCTTCTAGCTATTCTTAATTATTCCTAAACCTAAGCTCAGCAAACTTCCTTTGTCATAAACATTCCCCCCACAAACATGTCTCAGATAACAATCCTTACCATGGCCTCAAGCTGAGGCCTACGTGCTCATTCTGGAACATTCTTTGTAAAGATCCTTGAACAAATGTCAATGCTTACTTTATGGATTATTGTCTGGGTACAACTGCAGAAGGCTTTGTGCTTTCTCATGCTTCTCTCAAGAACAATAAGCACCTTAACATTCTTTCCAGCCAACTCAACCAAAGAAAGGAAAAAACAAGTCAGAATCACAAGACCTAACTCCTTTATCCTGGGACCATGCCTGCTGGATGATGAGAGGGGGTTGGGGCCGTGCCTCCATTTTGTCAGTAATGCCTAATGCGGCCCCCGACACCTGGTCTCCAGTTCTTCCCCCTTCTCCTAGCTAGGAGTTCTTTGTGACTGCTTGTGCCAGGTCATGGTCATTACTTACATGAACCATGGGCTGTTCTTGGAAAACTCTCCTTCAGTTGTTCTTTGTAATGTTTTCTTTACTGAATACTGTCAATGCCCAGTTGCTCAAAGCCAGTGCTAGCCACTCATTGATGCTACAATCTTTTATAAGACTTGAAGTATTAAGGTTCTGAGTAGTTACACAGTGGAGGGTACAGAGAGAATCCTAGTTCTTTCAGACTAGACATGGTGAGATGGTCTCAGCAGAGAGCCTCCTGGGCCTGGGGCATGGCAGCTGGGGGAGGACATGACATCATGGCTGTTTTCAGATCAAATCAGGAACCTGCCCTGTGTCCAGTAGTCCCTTTGGCCATACCTCATTTCTGCCTTTTCCCCATACCTGACACTTTGCTGTCTTGTCATTTCATCTGTGACTTCCGGTTCCTGACCACTTTCGCCTTTGTAGCTTCCATGGATCACCTGTTCCTCTGCACTGCTCCCTCTGCAGTGTTCTCCCACATTGACCTGCATGTGTATCATGAGGTGTGCACATATCCTTAAATAGCCCTTGAATCCTGGTCACTCAGGACACAACCAGCTTTCCCCACAGCAGAAGGTTTTTGGCAGAGAAAAGAGTTGGAGACCTTGCCTCCATGCTATGTGTGTCCTTTGTCTGGTTAGGTCTCCCCTATTCTATGATCTTCACAGGCCTGCCCACTGCTGCCAAGCAACCACTTCCTCAGTTTGCCCCCAGCTCCCGTTTTTAGAAAAAACCCATGATTCATTCTCAGTTGTGTCTGACACACCTTTATAATGGGTCTTTCCTCTCCCACCAAAGTCAACATGCATTTCCTCAGCATTTCTCTGCTTTCAGGTTATTGCCATGGAACAGAAGATGAAGAGGCCCCTTCTGAGCAGAGTTTATCTGTAGAAGCAGAGTCACAGGTCGGGGTTTCCAAGGCAGGTCCATCCATCCAGAAGATCCACCCCTGTGAGATGTGTGTCCCCATTTTAAAAGATATTTTACACCAAGCTGAGTACTGAACAGTATACTCTTTTCAGAAACCAGACTGGGGGGTACATGTTTGAGACACTTCTGTTCCAGTGCAGACTTTCACTGGCAGCACAGGGATGACAGTGGAGAGAAGCCCTGGGAAAGAGATGTGGAGAGGGTCTCATTTGTGAGGAGCTGCCACCTCTTTGTGTCAGGGAAGCCTTTCACCGATAGGGGAGTTGGGGAGGACTGCCCAGCCACCTTGGGCCTTCTCCAGCACCAGGCAACAATCAACAACGAGGAATCACAGAGTGGCAGCAAGAGTGGGCAGGCCTTTCACTGAAAAAAGTCATTACAAGTGGGGTGAGTGTGAAAAAGTTGACAGCCACAACCACAATCTTGTTCAAGATCAAAGTGTCTGCTCTAAAGAAAGACTTTATCAGTGTAACAAATGTAGTAAAGGCTTCAACTGCAACTACAGACTTGTTCAGCACCAGCAAATTCACACTGGACAAAGGCCATATGAGTGTGGTGAATGTGGGAAATTCTTTAGCCAAATCTCTGGCCTTGTTAAACACCAGAGAATTCACAGTGGTACAAAGCCTTCTGGATGCAGAGAATGTGGAAAATTATTTACCCGCAACTTTAGTCTTACAAAACACCAGAGAATTCACACTGGAGAAAGGACTTGTGAATGCAGAAAAGTCTTCAGTCACAAATCCAAACTCATTCACCGACAGAGACAACTTACTGGAGGAATTCATTCTAAGTGTGGTGAAGGTACGAAATTATTCTGCTACAAATCCAAGCTCATTGAACACCAGAGAGTTCACACTAAAGGAAGACCTCATGAATGCACCAAATGTGGGAAGACTTTTAGACACAGCTCTAGCCTTTTATGGCACCAGAGTTCACACTGGGGAAAGGCCTTATGAATGCAATGAATGTGGGAAATCTTTTAGCTGCAAATATGACCTCATTCAATACCAGAGAATTCACAGTGGAGAAAGGCCTTATGTGTGCAGTGAATGTGGAAAGTCCTTTAGAAAGTTGTCTAACCTCATTCAACACTGGAGTGTTCATACTGGTGAAAGACCATATGAGTGCAGTGTTTGTGGAAAATCCTTTAGTCGCAAATTTGTCTTCATTGAACATCAGAGAGTTCACACTGGAGAAAGACCTTTTGAGTGCACTGAATGTGGAAAATCCTTTATCCAAAAATCTGAGCTCATTCAACATCAGAGAATTCATTCTGGCACAAGACCTTATGAGTGCAGTGAATGTAGGAAATCTTTTAGACAACACTCTGGCCTTATTCACCACCAGAGAATTCATTCTGGAGAAAAGCCATATGAGTGTAACGAACGTGGAAAATCCTTTAGCCAAAATGCTAGGCTTATTCAACATCAGAGAGTCCACACTGGAGGAAAGCCATATGAGTGTAACGAATGTGTTAAATCCTTTAGCCGAAGTGATAGCCTCATTCAACACCAGAGAGGTCACACTGGTGAGAGGCCTTATGAGTGCAGTGACTGTGAGAAATCCTTTAGCTGGAAATCTAGCCTCCTTAGACACCAGAGAGTTCACACTGGAGAAAAGTCTTAAATGTTCAGGGAATGTTTTATTTCCTCATTCAGGATAACAACACTGGAGGAGCCTGTGTGAGAGCCATTTACCTGAATTTAAACCTCTCTAATTCAAGCATATATCATGCAAGATTCCTCATAAGTTTCGGTTACATCTGCAACTTTAAGGAAATGCATTGTACTTTCTAACCTGCCCAGAGCTGTTAGATTTATGTCACACTCAGTTTCTGACTGAAGCCATTTCACCTCTCTAGATCAGTCACCACTCCAATAGTCTCAGGAAAACTGACCTCTGTGTTCTCGCATTTTCTTGAGAAAGTTATAAATAGCCCAGGTCCTTAGCCAGATTACTATTCCTTTCTGATTTTTCAGGGAATGGTCCTGACCCAGTTTTAGTCCAAAGGACCTATACTCAGCTTTCTAAGAAGAACTACCTTTTTCAGGGACTACTGGGGTCCAGCCCCAGCAGGATCCAGGGATACCCTCAGGATGAACGGTGTTGGCGAGAGAGAAAATAAAGAAAAGAGAAAGAGGCTGATATTCCTTGGTTTACACGGAAAGCCAGTAAAGCCCCTGACACAGGACTTGCTCTGTTCATGGAGGCCACAGGCGCCCCCTCGATGGAGTGAAAACGCAGAGCACTTTCTCGATTGGGTCTTAGAAGCCCGGGCAGAAAGTGAACTCAGAGAGCCTCTGCGCTCCAGGGGATCAACCTGAAAAAAGAAGAGAGAGAGAAAGAAAGAAAAAACGACACGGAGAGATCAAGCTTAGGTGGAACAGGGTCTGCAGCTTTATTTTCAAAAAGAGCTTTTATACCTTGAGTTACACATTTCCAGAAGTGAAAGATGTAGAGTTATGCAGAGTCAGCTCAACAATACATCTGTTTAACCCTTATCGAAACCAGGATGTTTTCTGCATACCTTTCCACTTACAAGGGTCTTGTCATTATCTTCTGGCTTGGAGGCCTATTAACATTTTATGACCCTTTTCTGATAAAGGTTGGTCAACCAGAAAACTTGTTTTTCCTTTGAAGTGTTTTCTTTTTATTTTTCCAATCAGTGTCACCCTCCGAAAGTACTAAATAAAGTTACATTCTTATGGAGCAAAGGTGCAGTGGGTTACAACAAAGAAAGAACTTATTAACTCAAAGGGCTTATGTTGCTATTGTCAAGGCTACTACTTGTTTTTCTACATTCTGACTATATTAACTAATGCACTCCCAGGCACACAATGGGTAAGGGATATGGAGACTTGGCAGCAAGCATTGGCTCAACAATGAAGCCGTTCACCAGTATTATCTAATAATTTTTCACCCCTCAAAGGGCTCTATGCCCATTAGGACTTTTAGAATGCTTTAGGCTTCCTGTGCATTTCATGTTTGGGAAGTTGTGAACAATCATGTGTGTTAGTTGCAAGGGTGTGGACAAACCTGCCAGGCAAGCTAGAATGCCAACAGAAGTTTGAATTGAAATACTCCTTTCATGCCCAGAAGACGTTAACTAGAGCCTTAAGTTGATCTTTTTCAGAGAAAGGTGGTCGGGGATAGCCCCCTGTTAATGTCAGAAGAGTTGGTGAAAGGCATAAATAGTAAACAGTAGACAGACAGACTTTGGTTTCGGGGTAGATGCTCGAGCAGGTCCAGGGAGTCCCTCGACCTTGCCTGTCAGATCTCCTCCGCATGACCTTGTCATGGGTGGGATCTCCCGTGCTGGCTCCCGGCAAGGGACATTATTGTTCTTATGTCATACCTGTAATGAATTTTTCCAGGTTCTAATTTACTAACCTGGGAACTGCTTGCTGCACATTGCTCTGGATTGTGATCTTTTGTGAAGGCCCACTCTTGCAACGTTAATTTTGGCAGGTCTATTCTCTCATCCACAGGGATTTGGAAGCAGAATTATGATCGATGAGCAGGTAGGAGAGAACAGATTTTGTGAGAATCCCAAACTTGCTGTGCTTTCTAGGACCTTATTATGGCAGGAAATAAACAGCTCTTTGTACAGCTGTGGTCTAATTTGCATTGCTCCCCAAGGCCTTGCAAGAAAGACTGCAGGGCCTTGTGGTCCTAATTGGTGGATGCTGCCAGGATTTTTGGAGAGGTCGGAAGTCACCCTAAAGAGGAGGCCTTTGTTTTGAGGACCCCCAGTGCTTCTGTGAGCAACATGAAAATTTTATTCCCTTGTTTACATACTTCCTAGCCCCACTGAGGGGGGCTTTTCCCCAAGTTTTGTGCCATGATGTGCAAATTTTAATAGGCTGCTGCTGCTGCTGCTAAGTCGCTTCAGTCATGTCCGACTCTGTGCGACCCCAGAGACGGCAGCCCACCAGGCTCCCCGTCCCTGGGATTCTCCAGGCAAGAACACTGGAGTGGGTTGCCATTTCCTTCTCCAATGCATGAAAGTGAAAAGTGAAAGTGAAGTCGCTCAGTCATGTCCAACTCTTAGTGACCCCGTGGACTGCAGCCTACCAGGTTCCTCTGCCCATGGGAGTTTCCAGGCAAGAGTACTGGAGTGGGTTGCCATTGCCTTCTCCGTTTAACAGGCTAGTGTCATTTATTGTTAGACTATAAGAATCAGGTAGAATCATTATTGGTGTTACTCAGCCAAACTCAAGTCCACTTGCCCAGGTGTAGCACAGCCAGTCTACGGACTCCAGGTTGTGGTGAAGTGAAGCATAGCATTTACTGCAGGGCACTAAGCAAGGACAGGGCATCCCAGGTGGCTCAGTGGTAAAGAATCCACCTGCAGTGCAGAAGACGCAGGTTCGATCCCTGGAGGAGGAAATTCTCTTGCCCAGAGAATACCATGGACAGAGGAGCCTGGTGGGATACAGTCCATAGAGTTGCAAAGAGGCAGACATGACTGAAGGGACTGAGCACGCACATACAGAAGCAAGGGGAATGGGCAGCTAGTGTTCAAAATACCTGAACTCCCCAGTGGATTTCAGGGAAGAGTTTTTAAAGGAAACATCTGGTTTGAGTGTTGCTTCTCATGGACTTTCTTTTGATTGCTTGTATTGAGTTAACAGGGTGATGTTTGGGTTTTCTTAATCATCAACCTGCTAGTTTCAACCAGCCTGGGGTCTGTGTGCTTATGGTCAGCATGTAGTCACTATCTTCCACCTGGGTGGGGGTCTTGGTTTCTACAGAACAGCTCAAAAGTATGTGTCAGATTGTTCTATGTATCCCTTGAGGAGGAACTAAGACTCTGTTTTATTGCTGGGCTGTTGTTTATGATGGGCTTCCCAGGGGGCTCAGTGGTAAAGAATCCACCTGCCAAGCAGGAGATATGAGTTTGATCCCTGGGTCGGGAAGATCCCCTGGAGAAGGAAATGGCAACCCACTCCAGTATTCCTGATTGGAGAATTTCATGGACAGTGGAGCCTGGTGGGCTACGGTCCATGGGGTCACAAAAGAGTTAGACAGGACTTAGAGACTAAACAGCAGCAATGGCAGCATTGTTTAAGCTGTCATTACTTTTCTTTCTTGACTGCTTTTCCTTTGTTTCTGTATTCCCCCACTTCCTTAATTAGGAGCTGCTTGAATCTGTTCTTTGGAACTCAGAGAAAGCCTTGGAAACTAAAGCCTTTTTCTATCAATACTAACAAACAAGGGACATGGAGGAACTTTTGTGCCCAGGAGGACCCATGGGGTCCTGCTTTTATTTGATAGTCCTCAATCCTGGGTGGAACAGGGACAGGACAAGAAAAGGAATACAATTTTGAGTAGAGATGTTAACCATAAATTTGGCAGGGGAACTTAGTTTTAAAGGGGGTTGGTTTCATTGGTGCAGAAACACTGAATTATTTGGGAGTTGAGAAGACTGCAGTAAATTAGACAGAATATGCCTCTTCTGAAAGTTCATCCACAAATGTTCCAGTGACCGTATACTGTGGGATCAATGTGTAAGAAATTCGTGGGACCCCTGTAACTGTATTTCCTATAGGTGAGATTTGTGGGCTCCTATAGCACTTCTGTGCTGTCCCCTTAAGGCCACTGCTCTACTGGTAGGAAAACAAAGATAGAAGGGCAATCCTGTAGTCCAAGGATATGTCTTTTGTGACCCAGCCAGCAGTTCTGTTGATTCAAGTAGCAATATTGCTTGCCAATATTTGCTGCCACTGAGGCAAGGCTGCTTCCCAGGGCATAAGGAGAGAGATGGTAGAGACCATACGGGGTTCCCAACCTAATTAACCAGGAGAAGTGGGACATCTAGGCTTTTATTTGGAACCACTTTTTAAGGCTTTATTAAGATTTAGCAAACGGTAAGGTAACCCTTGAACAACACGGATTGTGTAACTGACATACTACAAAGTACACTTACCTAATGGGTAAGATTTGATAAAATTTGACATTTCTGTAAAGCTGTGAAACCATCATCACAATCATTAAAGTTAATTTAACTCACATATTTACCTCATGCCCTTTTGGAATTTCATTCCCTACTCTCCTCAGCCCTACAGATAATCATTGATTCATTTACTTATTTTCCTCTAAAATAGGTTAGTTTGTTATTTCTGTAATTTTAAATAGGCACCATCGGAGAAGGCAATGGCACCCCACTCCAGTACTCTTGCCTGGAAAACCCCATGGATGGAGGAGCCTGGTAGGCTGCAGTCCATGGGGTCGCTAGGAGTCGGACACGACTGAGCGACTTCACTTTCACTTTTCACTTTCATGCACTGGAGAAGGAAATGGCAACCCACTCCAGTGTTCTTGCCTGGAGAATCCCAGGGACGGGGAAGCCTGGTGGGCTGCTGTCTATGGGATCGCACAGAGTCAGACACGACTGAAGTGACTTAGCATAGCATAGCATAGCAAATAGGCACCATAAGATGTATATCCTTTTCTAAAAAACTGATTTACTTCATGCTGCATGATTATTTTGTGATTCAACAATGATGCTTATATGAGTAGTTAATTTTTTTTTTAAATTGCTGAGTAGTCTTCTATTCTTTGGATAACCACCTTACTTATCCATTCATCTGTGTATGGACATTGGGTTATTTCCAGGTTTGGAGTATTACAAATAAACTGCTTTAAATACTTGAATTTGTTCTTTGTATGAATATGTAGTATTTCCCAGACTGTTACTTGTGTAGGTAGATGTTTAACATTTTAACATCTGCCCACCTCTGATCTAAAGCGTTCATTCCCTTTTGTCTTTCTACCAACTGTGTATGAGAATTTCAGTTCCTGTACAACATAGCCAATGCTTGATATAGTTGATCTTTTAAAATTTTAGGTGTTAAAATGAGTGTGTGGTTGTAGCTCTTTGGTTTTATTTCCATTTTCCTAAGAATTCATGATGTTGGGCATTTTTTCATGCATTTATTTGCCCTCTGTTTATTTTCTTTGGTAAAAAGACTACTTATAACTTTTGACTACTTTCTTTTTATGTGTTTGCTTATTATTTTAACAAATAAGACAGTGTAGAAACAAAGACACATGTTTGAATTCCACTCTTCCTTCAGCAATGTGACTTCTTTATCTTACGGTACAGTTGTTTTTGAATACTGGAAGGAAACTATTTGTCCTCAATTTTTTGCCCTGTGCACCACCTAAAGTCCACATGCACCATATACTTTTATATTTAATCTGCATTAACACATTCTCCACTACATTCTTAAGACTAAATATTCAGTAATACATTAAATAAGTCCCCGGTTTGTAGTCTTTGTGTTAATTTCTCTGGTGTAAATATTCCTGTCATGGTATATACATATTGTCATGGTCAAATTCAAACTGCCAAAGTGGTGTCACTGAACATGAAGTTGGTAAGCTATTTCAGTAGCACATTATTAGTTATTTCCAGCATGCTGATACAGTAGCCACAGATAACCTCAAAAAAACTGATAATAACAAAAGAGTCAAGTGATTAGAAAGTGTCATGTTTTAAATACTTGCTTTTTAAAAATCGTTTGATTTAAATTGACTTTGGGAATTTTCTGGCAGTGCAGTGATGAGGACTTGGCAGTTTCACTGCTGTAGGCCTGGATTCAGTGTTTGCTCAGGGAGTTAAGATCCTGCAGGCTGCAAAGCATGGAAAAATAGGCATGTGTGTGTGTGTGTGTTTGAGCAAACCCCAGAAGACAGTAGAGGACAGAGGACCCTGGCATGCTGCCGTCCATGGAGTCACAAAGAGTTGGGTATGACTTAGTGACTGAACAGCTATACATATATATATAAGATTAGCTTGAACTGTACTTTTTTTTTTAGACTGCTATATTAAAACTTTATGGTAACCATAAACCAAAAGAAAAAAAAAAAAGACCTACAAAAACAAATTCAAAATAATTAACAAATGGCAGTAAGAACATACATGTTGCTAATTACCTTAAATCTTAGTGGATTAAATGCTCCAACCAAAAAACAGACTGGCTGAATGGATACAAAAACAAGATCCCCACAAATGCTGTCTACGAGAGACCCACCTCAGATCTAGGGACACTGAAAGTGAGAGGATAGAAAAAGGTACTCCATGCAAACAGGAATTAAATAATGACCTTGGAATTCTGTATCTATCATGATATACTTATCTGATACAGCTAGAGCCACAAGATTAATGCTTAAATATGAATAGCATTAAAACAAATTTACATATAAAATTTTGGGGGAAATTTCACAAGTTTGTCCAGTTTACAACCATTCTTTCTTATGTAGTCCAAAACACAAATCCTATCCAGGAACTGTTACTACTTCAATAAATGCAGTTTCATCCACTCATGATCCTGATCTGTATATTACAACATTCAAAATATCCCCAAATAAAAGAATATTTCATTAACACCAGGCATTCTCAAAACCTAAAAGCTTAAGAAACAAATTTTAGAAACCAAGTAGTCAAAGGGCTCTGAACTTGAAATGCTTTTTGAAACTGTATTGTATAGACTAAAGCTTCGGTTCCCTAGACTCAGCAATGTTAAATTGCCTGTTGGGTTTAGTGGCTTCCTGCATCAGTTCCTGCAACTGTCCAATCTGTTCATCACGAAAGTCATTAAGTTTTTCTTCTGGTAGGGAGATTCCAAAACACGCTTTTTCAGCTGAATTTTGTCTGCTTTCATTATCTTGTTGCCACAGCACTGCCGCATATGCCTCCCATTCCTGCAGGAATCGCTCGGCCTCTTTAGAACCAGCGGCCTTGTGTCTCCTAAATTCGTCCTTCACGTACTGGTCGCCAAGGTCTTTGAGGTCTGGAGGCAGAACCCGGTGCAGCAGCAAAATGCGCCGATATAAGGCCCAGACACGCGAGACGTGCAGAGCAGACATAATGCCGCGCGTGGACCCCAGCCCGCGCCTGCGCAGAAGGTCAGCACCCGCTTCTGAACTGTACATATTTAAAATGTACACTTTGTACTGATGTATGGCAAAACCCATTACAATATTGATAAGTAATTATCCAATTTAAATAAATAAATTTGAAAAAATAAAACATATTTTGGTATTTCCATACATGCTTGCATCCCTGAAACCAGATTTTCTCCTGCCTATTTCCGTTTATCTTTCTGTTTATCTTTATATGTGTATAAAATTATACACACATATTCTACCTTTTATAATGGCTCTTTTCACATATATCCATAAATACTTTGCTATGAAACCCCATGAACACTTTCCCAGTCTTCATCATGATGTATCATTTTCTTTTTTTTTCACTTTTATTTGCATTTATTTTTTGCGGCATTTATTCCCGGGCCATAAGTTTTTGTTTCTTCAGTTTCTTCTGGGATGTCTTTTTCTCCTGTGCAACCTCCTCTTCTGGTTTAGGAACAATCTGTTCTTTTTCAGTAAGGATCATCTCGATGTGGCAGAGAGAGCTCATGTAGGGGTTGATCCGACCATGAGCTCTGTAAGTCCTGCGCCGCATCTTGGGGGCTTTGTTCACTTGGATGTGCTCAATGACCAGAGAATCTACATCTAAGCCCTTAAGTTCAGCATGACTCTCCGCATTTTTGAGCATGTGTAGTAAAAATTCAGCACTCTCTTGGGCCACCGACCCTGCATCCAGCCCCACTGTTTGGCCTTTGCACACCTACCAGCTCCACCACTGTAAGACAGAATGGCACACATTGCTTCTTTAAAGTGACATCCTGCAGCTACTTGGTGGCTTTTCGGATATGCATACCCTTTATGGCCTGGGCAGTTTTACGAGTGTTCTTAAAGTGAACACGAAGATTTGAACCTCTTGGTTTGCATGATTTTGTGGGGTTTTCTGGGTCAAGTGAATAGCGCACCATTTTTAGGGGTCACCTCAGGCCGCTTACTGGGAAAAAAGCATGATGTATCATTTTCATGGTGTTCTTTATCTCCATTGGAGAAGGCAATGGCACCCCACTCCAGTCCTCTTGCCTGGAAAATCCCATGGATGGAGGAGCCTGGTAGGCTACAGTCCATGGGGTCGCTAGGAGTCGGACACGACTGAGCAACTTCACTTTCACTTTTCACTTTCCTGCATCGGAGAAGGAAATGGCAACCCACTCCAGTGTTCTTGCCTGGAGAATCCCAGGGACAGGGGAGCCTGGTGGGCTGCCGTCTATGGGGTCACACAGAGTCAGACATGACTGAAGCGACTTAGCAGCAGCAGCAGATTAAAGGGTTACATTTACTTTATAATCCCAGATATACCAGTGTATAACCTCTTCAGCATGCATTTCTAAAAATATAAGAATTCATAGCTTTAATAGTTTGGCACACAGTCTTCATACTTTTAGCTCTTTTAACTGTAAATCAGCCTTTTCAGCTTCAGTTTGAAGGCTAGCAATTATTTTCTCATAATTCTTTTCAGGATCATCAAAGACGGTCTGGGCAATCCCTCTTGATACAGGATGCTTCAGTTCAGTTCAGTTCAGTCGCTCAGTCGTGTCCGACTCTTTGCGACCCCATGAATGGCAGCATGCCTGGCCTCCCTGTCCATCACCATCTCCCGGAGTTCACTCAAACTCATGTCCATCGAGTTGGTGATGCCATCCAGCCATCTCATCCTCTGTCGTCCCCTTCTCCTCCTGCCCCAACCCTTCCCAGCATCAGAGTCTTTTCCAATGAGTCAACTCTTCTCATGAGGTGGCCAAAGTACTGGAGTTTCAGCTTTGGCATCATTCCTTTCAAAGAACACCCAGGGCTGATCTCCTTTAGAATGGACTGGTTGGATCTCCTTGCAGTCCAAGGGACTCTCAAGAGTCTTCTCCAACACCACAGTTCAAAAGCATCAATTCTTCGGTGCTCACATCCATACATGACCACAGGAAAAACCATAGCCTTGACTAGACGGACCTTTGTTGGCAAAGTAATGTCTCTGCTTTTGAATATGCTGTCTAGGTTGGTCATAACTTTCCTTCCAAGGAGTAAGTGTCTTTTAATTTCATGGCTGCAGTCACCATCTGGAGTGATTTTGGAGCTCCCAAAAACAAAGTCTGACACTATTTCCACTGTTTCCCCATTTATTTGCCATGAAGTGATGGGACCAGATGCCATGATCTTAATTTTCTGAATGTTGAGCTTTAGGCCAACCTTTTCACTCTCCACTTTCACTTTCATCAAGAGGCTTTTTAGTTCCTCTTCACTTTCTGCCATAAGGGTGGTGTCATCTGCATATCTGACATTACTGATATTTCTCCCAGCAATCTTGATTCCAGCCTGTGCTTCTTCCAGCCCAGTGTTTCTCATGATGTTCTCTGCATGCTTAAAATATTCTAAATGTTCAGGGATACAGGCTTTTGAAATTTCTACTAACTCAGCTTCACCAATGAACACATGCACCAGAGTTAGGCCAGTTGCTACTGGAATCCCAGTCAACAAAATGTGGGATTTCACTAAATTCACAAAATGACTGTCATATACAAATATTTAATCATCACATTGTACACCTGAAGTAATATAATGTATGTCAATTACATCTCAACTTTCTGTTCTGTTTAATCTGTTCACCCTTCCCCCATATTTCCCCGTTAGTACAGTAGATATTGCCTGAGGTCTTTTCCAGAGGGACAGTGTTGTGATGATGACAAACCAGTAAGTGCCGTGTGTCCTCTGCTCCCACCTCATATGCCACATGGTACCACAGCTGGTGACACCGCGTCACGCTCAGAAATCCGCAGCACACTTCTGTGGAACACAGTGGGTTGGATGTGTGATACACACCTCAGCACAACTTGAGGGTGCTCCATGAACACTCTGGAGACACCAGCCTATTCAGGTATGGAATGCTGATGCTTCTCACTGCCTGGAACCAGACCTGTGCATACCACATCCACAAGAGAGAAGACGTGTGGCAAACACAGACCACACACTCTGGTGCGTGTAAAGCACGCCAGGGGCCTGTGAGATGAGTGGAGGCGCTTACATTACTGCAGCCATAGATTGCTGGGCAGACGTGTGATGGGAACACCCAATGTCGTATGTGAGCCACTCACAGTCTACATTCTCCTCCTTTAGATTGTGGGGTGTTGGGGTGAGGGGGGGAAATCTCACTGCTTATTCCTAACTCTTCACAGTAAGCAGAACCATTAAAATAATCAAGATTGAAATCTAAATGAAGAAAACTGATTGTTAACTATCATTCATGTCCTTTGACTCTAGGAAGAGTTTTAGGACATAAGCTCATGATTGTAGAAGGAAGGTGAAGGAGGGTTCTAGTCACTTATATTCAGATCCCTAGCATGTAGCTCTGCCATCTCTTCTATACAGGAATCGAACTTCGGATGTCCTGATGGGGTTGGTGGTGCCAGGCTTATAGCCCAAATGGACTGAGATTCAGAGAGTAACACCCAGCATGGAACACGGCAGTACCAGGCTGTAGTTTCTGCCACTACTCTCTGAAAATATTTTCTTCGTGAATCCACTGCTGTCACACACTGCTCCTACTCACCCTCTTGATGTCACGGCTGACAGACTAAGCTTACTAGCTTAGAAAAACAAACCTTCATTGGAATTTTATTCTGATTCCTCTCTTTTGAAATCTATCTCATTACAGTTTTGTTAGAAAGTGAACTTCCATTCAATTCCCAACCTGTGGTTATGTCAGCCTTAATTGTCATTGTTGAAGATGTTTCCTACTGTCTCATCTGTCTCTGAATTCGGATTTTCTTGAATTTAGATTTTCCTTTCTCTTCATAGCTCCGCCCTCTCCTCCATCCTTTCCGATGAATTTTCTATAGCTTGAAGAAATTATTTTGTAAGCTTCTGTAAGCTTTCCATACTCAAAAGTCACATCTGTAACACTAGGAGAATTACGGCACTTCCTTCTCCTCTTCATTATTTGTGGTTTCGAAAACAATTTTCTCTCTTCTTCCATTCTGATGTGTCCATTTGGTCACTCTCTCATGCTGTGCACTGTATATTTCCTCACTAGCTCCCTGACCCATAGTCTGGTCACAGATACTAACCTTGTGTTAAACTTCCACAAAAATGAACATAGGAGGATGATGTACCATCTGGAGTGTGTTCCAATATTCAGACTCTTCCTGTGAATTTATTCCTGGCAAATGATGAGGAAATGTTTCTCACTGAGTTCAGGACAAGATCCTGGATGTCAGTCATACCATATCTGTTTCTTTGATTATTTAGTGGACTCTTCAAGATTAAAGTTGTTCGAGTTTTGATATAGTTATGAAACTGAATCTTTGTAGTGTGATTTCAGACTATGTTCCTGTCTTCTCTCTGCTCTGCCAGGTGCCCTCTGGAAACAGCATGTTGTCTCTTCACATTGCAGAGCTAGGGACATTTGTATATTGCACTTTTTTCTTTTTTTTAAATTTTATAATGTTTTCGGCTTTCCCTCATTGTTTGTTTATGACTGTGATGGCTCTTCATTCTCTGGTTGCAGGGAGCAGGGGCTACGCTCTCGTTGTGGTGCACAGGCTTCTCGTTGACCTGGCTTCTCTCGTTGGCGCTCCCGGGCTCCAGAGCACAGGCTCAATAGTTGTGGCTCAAGGGCTCAGTTGCTCTGCGACATATGGGATCTTCCCGGATCAGGGATGGAACCGGTGTCTCTCGCTCTGGCAGGTGGATTCTTAACCGCTGAGCCACCAGGGAAGCCCTTATAATGCACTTATATAGATGATGGTAAGTGATACAGTACGTGGTAAATTCCTGGTTCAGGCAGAGACTCCAGATCTCATGCCACCATCTGGAATGTGGTTCATGCTTCCCAGAGAGAGCAGGATATGTGTAAGGAACAAGATTGTGCCTCCGCGGGAAACCCGCACTTGGAGGCTCTCTGCGAATCCTGTTTGGGGTCCCCTATTTGAGTGGCCTTTCGACTGCGTGAAACTCTGCGTCTTTCCTTTAGTTCTGAACAGTGACCCCGCTGAGTAACTCCCTGGACTTTCCCTGCTCCACTTGCCTCCACTGCCCCCACCGCCCACCCCCAGGAGCTTTTAACCATCGTCCAGCAACCCCCAAGGCAAGTCTGCTCCCTCTCCCCACTTCATACTGGGGCAGGGGCTTAAAGGGAGCATCTTTTGTTGTGACCCCTCCCTTGATGCGTGGGGATCCCAGAATCAAGCCCACAACCCAGCATCTCAGGGAGTCTAGCCCAGGGTCCCCGCCTTCCCTCCAGGCCTGTTTCCACCCCAGGGGAGCCCCTCCCAGTTCCCTCTGGCTCCTCTGAGTGTCCTCAGCCTCCCTACTCCCTGGGGTGCCTCAGACCCTCTCCTTCCTGGATGCTGATGGCCCCTCTAATAGTTTGCAAAAGTTGCCATAACAAAGTGCCTGAAACTGGGAAGCTTAAACAGGAATTTATTTTCTCACAGATATGGAGGCTAGAAGTCTGAGATCAAGGAGTTAACAGCATCGACTCCTCTGGGATGGCGCTCCTTGGCTTGTAGATGGCCGTCTTCTCTCTCTGTCTTCATGCGGTCTTCCCTCTGCGTGTCTGTCCTACCTTCCTCATTTTCCTACCTTCTTTCTTTTTTAAGGACCCCAGTCACATTGGATTAGGATCCACCCTCGTGGCTTTATTTAAGCTTTTTAAAGACTACTTCCAGGTACAAGGACATTCTGAGGTACTGGATGTTAAGACTTCGACACATGAATTTTGGGGCATACACTTCAGTCCATAACCGCCCCCATGCTTCTTTTCAGAGGGACACCAGAGACACTGGCAACCCTACAAACCGTGGCTTGCCTTACTGTTCTGGGATTATTTTTTGTTTTGTTTGGGGTTCTGTTCTGTCTTGTTGTTGTTGTTGTTTCTGGGCAGCTTGCAGGATCTCAGTTCCCCGACCAGGGATCGAACCTGGGCCACAATAGAGAAAGCCCAGAGTCCTAACCACTGGACCACCAGGGAACTTCCCTTTGTTTATTTTATTATTGAATATTTTGACCTAAAGTAATGGAGAATATATTCAAAATTCAGACAAAAGTTAAAATTAACTGTAAGTTATATGAGGTAATTGTACCAAAAAAAAAAAAAAAAGTTGGGGGAGATATCTTCCAGTATTCCAGAATAGTAAAAACAATTACTCCTTAGTAAAGAAGAATGAACAAAGTTCCAACATAAGTCTTTATTGTTTCGCTATCTTCTTACTGGCTAATGAAAACAAAAATAGCCAAAACTCATTTTTGAAAAACAGGCAAAGTATATGAACATTTTAATAGACATAAAGGTGGCAAATGAGCAAAAGAAAAATGCTTAACATCATGAAACATCAGGGAAGTGGGGCTAAAACTACAGTGAGATATTGTTATACACATTTATTAAAAGGGCCAAAACTTAAAAAGTCCAGCCATACCCAACTGTTGGCAAAGATATGGAAGAACCAGTCTGTCACTGCTGACAGAAATACAAAAGGAAACACGTTTTAGTTCACAGTTTGATGTTTCTTGAAAAGTTATATGTTTATTATCCTATAACTCAGGCATCACACTCTAAGGTATTAGACAAGAGAAATGAAATATATCCATATTGAAGAATTGTACTGAGATGTCTATAGCAATTTTGTTTGATAGAGCCAAAAACCAGAAACTATTCATATATCCAAAAAACAAATGAAAGAATAAACAAATATTGGTATATGCAAAGAACATCATACTCCTCAACAACATAAAAATGAACTACCCACATCAGAACCATTGATGAATCTCAAAATAAACACACTGCATGAGGAGGACACCAAGGGGAAAAAAGACTAACCACTTTATGTAATTCCATTCATAAGAAGTTATAGAAAATGCAGAATATGTTATTATAAAGTAAATCAGTGTTTGCCTGGAAGGCCGGGGAGGGCAGACAGAGATTATTAAAAGATGTGAGGTAAATATTGTGTAATGCATAAGTTAATTACAATGATTGTTTGATGGTTTCATAGGTTTATATGAATATCAAAATTTATCAAATGGTACAGTTCAAATATGGACACAATTGTTTATTAACTATACCTAAAAAGCTTTAACAAACAAGAATTCTTACTCTTTTAGAAAAATAAAGCTAGCAAACCTCTGTTGACACCACCATATCCCTTGTAATGCCCTGAGATCAGCACCTTGCCTCAACAGTAGCAAACATTGGTGAGCAGTGAAGACCATTTACAATTGAGTCAGTAGGAAGGAATGCAGGCTGGGTCACAAAAACCCCTTAGTCATTGGACTAAGAGATCTTCCATCAACTTGTTGTTTTCCTGTCTGAGCAGCAATGGCCTTAGGGTGTACAGCCCAGAGAAGCTACAGGAATCCCTAAGACCATTAGATATTTTCTGACGAGGCCCTCAGCTACACAAGACATACAATTCTGAGGGTTCTGAGAATTTGTGCAGCTGCTCATCCTTCACAGCCATGGCCCCTGGAGCACTGTGGATGCCCCTTTAAAAGACTAGCATTCCAACCAATCTGCTGTAGTCTCCCATGCTCTCTGAATGACTATCATTCCCCCTGCAACCTTTCAACCAGTGACACGCGCTCCCAGATATACAGAATTGTGGCCATCAGGGCACATGGCTCCCCTCTCGGACCCAGGGAACAGACTTCCCTCACCACTGCTGAGCAGTATCTCCTGTGGAGAAGACAGAATTTCATGCTTTTTCCAGAAGTACTTGAGGTTGTCACACTCTCCCTCCTTAGGATATACTCTGTCACAAAAAATTCTAGCATTCTGGCTCAAAGCAAGGCAAAGCAGGCCCAAACTGCCATGAGAACTGCTACCATTCCAGCTCCCACCACCCCCATGAGGTACACAAGGGTTAGCGTCCCATGAAATCTGCTTCTTGTATTTGGGCAGAATCTACTTGTTTTCAAACTACCCCATAAAGTGAATAGAACACTCAAGATTAAAGGTGACTGAAACCATAAGGCCTTTGTTATAACAGAAAACCAGAACATTGGAGGCAGGCTGCTCCTGGGTCAGTGCTTTGGAGGCTGGATATTCCAACATGAAAGCCATGTGAAACCAACAATATCCCCCCCACCAAAAGGTACTCCATCTTTTCAGGTCACCAGCAGAACTCAGATGGAGTCCTTTGGATCACAGCTGTGTCAAGTCCCTGTCCAAATTAATCAGAAAAGAAAATATTCCAGCCTCTCAGGAAGTCCCCAAGGGAATGGGGGAACACTGCAATTTCCTGTTCCCAACACACTGGGGTGGGTGAATGATGCCCAGTCTGGGCACCTGCTAGGTGGTAGAGATGATACCACAGAAACCTGGGTAGGTTAACTGGGACTTCCCTGGGGGTCCAGCAGTTAGACTCCACACTTCCACAGCAGGGAGAAGGTATTCGATCCCTGGTTGGGGAACTGAGATCCCTCTGGCCTCATGGTGTGGCCAAAAAAAAAAAAAAAGGGCTGGGTTGGTTAAGGTGTGCTATGCACCTCCCACATCCCTGAATTTTATGTTGATGTAGGAGGTTCAGTTCAGGCAGATGATGCCTTCAAGAGGCATGTCCTTGAGTGTTGTTTTACTGAAGGAGGAAATACGACATTTTCTGCACATCTGAGTTGATTCTCCTGTGTGAGTTTTGTAAGCAAGCAGGTAAGTCCTTTGGCTTATGGCTTCCTCACACTTAACATACTCATAAGGTCCAATCCATTGTGAACTCTCTGGTGTCAAGTGAGGTTAGAGCTTTGGCTGAAGGATTTCTCACACTGGTCACACTTAAGTCTTTCCCCAGTGTGAACTCTTACAGTCATTGATGCTTCCCCTAAAGGATTTTCCACATTCACTGCATTCATAAGGCCTTTCTCCAGTGTAAATCCTCTGGTGTTTCAGGAGGCTAGATCTTTGACTAAACAATTCCCTCATATGTAAGGCCTTTCTCCAGTATAGTTTTCAGATATAGAACAAGGCTGCTGTTTTGGCTAAAAGATTTCCCACATTCACTGCACTTAAAAGGCTTTTTCTCCAGTGTGAACTCTGGTCTTTCATGAGGTTGGATCTTTATAAACAATTTCTCATATTCCCCACACTCATAAGGCCCTTCTCCAGTGTGAACTTTCCAGTGGTTACTGAGGCTGTAGCTTTGGCTAAAAGGTCACCCACGTTGGATGTACTCTTAACACTTCTTCACCAGTGTCTAATGAGGCTTGAGCTTTGGCTAAATGATCTCCCACATTCACTGCACATGTGATATCTTTCTCTGGCGAGAACTCTCTGGTGATGAACAAGTGTGAAGGAAAACACACACACACACACACACACACACACACAGGGCTACATCGGAGTTGTGCTCTCAGAAGAGTGAACAAGTAGTGTTTGTGAGATCAGCTTCTTTAATGTTGGTAGGAAGGGATATCTCCTGATTCCATGGGAGGGTGCTGTTGGCTTACCTGAATATCTCCAGGGCAGGTAGAGAATTGAAACTGCCTGAGAAGGGATGAGCAGGAACTCCACTTAATCCCTGTGAGAAAGAAGACTGTTGAGTTAGGAGACCTTGTATGCAAGAGCAGAGTAAGGAGAACCAGCACTCAGGCCGTTGAGGTCCTCATGGTTTCACAACACAGCACTGTAATACCAGCCTTAATTTTAGGCCTTATATCACAACCTGGCAAAAACATCCTGAGTACGCTTTGCCAATTCAGACCTGATTGAGTGGTTCCAGGGACTTCTCACGACTCCCTGAGCTGCAGCAGCCCCAAGTCTTTCTATGGAGTCCTCAGTACGCGGGGCAGTTCCTTGCCTCAGACTTTGCCATTCAGAACACATCTGGTCTCAGACACATGTGGCCCTCTCCACTCTTGGGCTGCACTCCCAGCCATCACAACTTTCTTCTACCCACATTGAAAATTGAATCCCATTTAATGGAACACACCAGGCCTCATGACTCTCATAAATAACCAGGTTTGCCCTAGACTTTAGTCTCCAGGCTGAGAAAAGCACCCCAGATCCCAAGTCCTCACAGAATCCTGGTAAGTGCTTGAAATGGTGAATAAGCACCAGCCCCATTCTGAGTGATATCTTGCTTCAATAACCTTTTGTTTCTGCATTCACACATCCATCTAATGCCTATTCTCCCCTTGGAAGCTTGGCCACCTGCCACACTATCCTGTCCGCAACACATTCCTTTCGAGGCCACTTACCTGCCTCAGTGTGTTTGTAAAGCCCCAAACCAGGCACTCATACAGAAAAACCTAGTGCACAGTCTCCACCATCCCCTGTCTGACCCCCTAACAGTTTTACCTCCATAATCTGAACTTTGTTGCTGTTGTTTTTCAGTCACTAAGTCCTGCCTGACTCTTCGCGACGCCATGAACTGCAGCACGCCAGGCTTCCTTTTCCTTCACTATTTCCCAGCGTTTGCTCAAACTCACGAGTCAGTGATGCCATCCAATCATCTCATCCTCTGTCGCCTGCTTCTCTTCTCATGACAGAACAGAAGGTAGTCTGGAATATTTTGTCCCTCACCAAATGTACATAGACTGGAAAATTGAAAACTGACTTTATGCTTTGGGGTCAATGTATGTGAATTGAAATATGATAAAGGTTATTAGCTCCTGCTAACTGTAGATGGTGATTGCAGCCATGAAATTAAAAGACGATTACTCCTTGGAAGGAAAGTTATGACCAACCTAGATAGCATATTCAAAAGCAGAGACATTACTTTGCCAACAAAGGTCCGTCTAGTCAAGGCTATGGTTTTTCCAGTGGTCATGTATGGATGTGAGAGTTGGACTGTGAAGAAAGCTGAGCGCTGAAGAATTGATGCTTTTGAACTGTGGTGTTGGAGAAGACTCTTGAGAGTCCCTTGAACTCCAAGGAGATCCAACCAGTCCATCCTAAAGGAGATCAGTCCTGG
>NW_011494955.1:753847-754371 GCF_000754665.1 Bison bison bison | reverse complement strand
AGTCCTGGGTGTTCATTGGAAGGACTGATGCTAAAGCTGAAACTCAAATACTTTGGCCACCTCATGCGAAGAGTTGACTCATTGGAAAAGACCCTGATGCTGGGAGGGATTGGGGGCAGGAGGAGAAGGGGACAACAGAGGATGAGATGGTTGGATGGCATCACCGACTAGATGGACATGAGTTTGAGTGAACTCCGGGAGTTGGTGATGGACAGGGAGGCCAGGCATGCTGCCATTCATGGGGTCGCAAAAAGTCGGACAGGCCTGGGCGACTGAACTGAACTGAACTGAACTGAACAGTGGACATGTTTTATGTCTGAAAGACTCTCCAAATAATCTTTTTATTTTTATCTGTAGCCTTGATGGGGGTTCAGTTCAGTTCAGTTGCTCAGTTATGTCCAACTCTTTGCGAGCCCATGAATCGCAGCACGCCAGGCCTTCCTGTCCATCACCAACTCCCAGAGTCCACCCAAACCCATGTCCATCTAGTCGATGATGCCATCCAGCCATCTCATCCTCTGTCA
>NW_011494955.1:739840-753658 GCF_000754665.1 Bison bison bison | reverse complement strand
CAGATCTCATCCTCTGTCATCCCCTTCTCCTCCTGCCCTCAATCTTTCCCAGCATCAAGGTCTTTTCAAATGAGTCAGCTCCTCGCATCAGGTGGCCAAAGTATTGCAGTTTCAGCTTCAACATCAGTCCTTCCAATGAACACCCAGGACTGATCTCCTTTCGGATGGACTGGTTAGATCTCCTTGCAGTCCAAGGGACTCTCAAGAGTCTTCTCCAACCCCACAGTTAAAAAACATCAATTCTTTGGTGCTCAGCTTTCTTTATAGTCCAACTGTCACATCCATACGTGACCACTGGAAAAACCATAGCCTTGACTAGACGGACCTTATTGGCAAAGTAATATCTCTGCTTTTTAATATGCTGTCTAGGTTGCTCATAACTTTCCTTCCACGGAGTAAGCGTCTTTTAATTTCATGGCTGCAATCACCATCTGCAGTGATGTTGGAGCCCAGAAAAATAAAGTCAGGCACTGTTTCCATTGTTTCCCCATCTATGTCGGAGGGGAGGGGGTGGTGGTTGAGGCCAAAAAATAGTATTTGGCCTCTGGGAGCATGCTGAGCTTCACCGAGTCTGAAACACGTCTCCAAACACTGGTGTGACCAGCTGCAGAGAACACTTGGCAGAAATGCGGTCATGATCCCTTTAAACAGGGGGCGAAGCTCACCTGGATGTGCCACTTTCCAAACTCCCCTCCTGGCCAACCTCTCAAGACGCCCAGACCCAGCTCTCTGTGGATCCATGGGGACTACATTACCCAGAATGTTCAGAGTCGAGCGGCAACTATGTTACCCAATGAGAGCTTAGAACGAGGAGGCCGCGTAACGTGAGGGAGGGACTTCCTGCTTCCTCCGCTCGGGGCCATGTTAGCTGTTCGCGGTTTTGTTTACCCGGTGTGAAAGGTTCGGGAATTCTGGGCCAATCCTGAGGTGACGGAATTTAGGAAGTCCGAGAAAGAGCTTCTGGCCCCGCTGCACAGAGGCAAGTCTCAGGCTCGACGCCGCCGCCCGGGGTGCCCCATCCCAGGCCTCGGATCGGGACCGCCTCGCCCGTGTGCTCTCTCGTCTCCTGGCCCCGCTCCGCCCCCAGAGTCCGATGGCAGCGGCAGCCCCGAAGAACCCGCTTCAGGTAAACGCTGGTTCTCCGAGCCCTGACCCCACCAGACACTAAAAACCCAGGGTTTAGGACGGTGAGGCGGTCGTGGGTGGGACCCTGTTTCTGATAGCGTGATGGCGCGTGGGCGAGGGTGACAGGCACCTGTTAAAGGGCGAACCGACGGCTGCGGCACCGAGATTGAATGGGTACCAGCGTCCCAGCCTTCAGGGCCAGGCACGGGTATCGGGAGGCCTGAGCCCATCGACCCCCGCCATAGACTCATCCCTCAAGAGTTGGCGTTTTCCACATTTCCTACGGCTACAGAGGCACTTTTTGGAGCCAGCACGCCAAGTGCTGTTGGGAGGGTGTCCCATTTCTTCACTGGCCCTGACCACCAGCCACATGTTCTCTGGATTGTGGTTTCTTGAGATCTATTGCTGCCTTGTTCCCAGTTTGGGATCTGGAAGCCCTGGAGAAACCCCACGGCCAGGGTTATATGGAGGGATTTTTGTTTTTGACAGCCATCATAAACAGGTGTGAAAGGTCTTCAGTCTTCATTGTGCGTGCAGGATTTTAGTTGTGGCATGAGGAATCTTTAGTCGCAGCACGAGGAATCTTTAGTCGCAGCATGCAAACTCTTACCCCAGGTCCACTGCTTTGGGAGCTTGGAGTCTTAGCCTCTGCACCACCAGGGAAGTCCCACGTTGTATTTTCTGATGTGAACCATGAGGGAGTAAAACAGGATTCAGGTATATTCCTCTTGTTTTGTTTTGAGCAGGTGTGGTAATGACAGCTCTATTAACTGAGATGAGGAAGTTGGCAATAATAATATTCTCCAGAGATATTAGAAACTTCTGAGATGTTTCTGGCATTAATTGAGCAGCTAAGTACACAAGTCTAGAAGTCTGGAGTGTGGGACAGTGAGGAGGTGGTGATTGTAGGCATGTCGCTGTTTGATCCAGTCTCACAGATAATGCATACCTGAAAAGGGAATATCCTTGATGACACCAGGGTCCTGGAATTGAGACTTATGTGACCTTGGCCACATAAGTGGAATATCCTGGCACGAGTGTGTGGATCCCTCCATGCCAGGTCCACAACTTTGATACCCACCTACCCACCTCTTCCTATAGATGACTGGTTCCAGTGATAAGTGGGACCATTTGAAGACAGTGGCATTAGTAGTGCCAGGGCCTGGTTTCTTCTCTGAGTTGGAGAGTTTGGGAAGAAGATGGGCATGTGGATGTATGTGTGTGTGTGTGTGTGGGCAGTGGATAGTTGTCGTTGAGAAGCGGGCTATTTATGGTTTCCTCTGTCCCCATCTTGCCAGGGCAGTGTGACCTTTGAGGATGTGGCTGTGTACTTCTCCTGGGAGGAATGGAGTCTCCTTGATGATGCTCAGAGACGCCTGTACCACAATGTGATGCTGGAGAACTTGGCACTTACAATCTCCTTGGGTATGACTGTCAAACTCATCTCTGTTCCTTGAACTGCCTCTGCCCTTTTTTTTCCCAGGAGCATTCTATCCTCACGTCAGGACCCTGGACACTGCTCCTTTCCCCAGTTCCCTGAGTTGGTGCTCAGGTTGGGTGGGCTGAGATTTGCGCACTGTGCTCTCCTTCCTTTAGCATACCCAACACTAGCCTTCCTGTCGACTTGCACTCTTATTATTTTTTTAGTTCTTTTCATTATTCTTTTCCATCATGGTTTATCATGGATTTTGAATTTCTTTGGTTATTGTGTCATCAGAGTGCCGTGTATTTGATTGCTGAGAGAGTGGAATCAGGTTGGCGAGCCCACAGAATTTCACAGGATGTATATGAATCAAGCGAGATGGCTCAGATGGAGCCTGGCCCTGCATCGTAGCACATAAAGGACGTGGTGACAGTGCTGTATTCAGACTGCAACAGAAACCCATTGTGGTGACTAAAGTTTGATCCCAGTGGCCACACTTGATTTGTGTTTTCCTTCCTCCCCTTTCGTGACCCTCTGCTGGTTCATTGGCCTTGTCGCTTGTGCTCTTATTCCAGCCTGTGGTTAACCTCACATTTCTGGACTTTTCTCACCACTGCGTCTGCAGTGCTTTCCACAGTGGCCTCTGTGTATTGTTTCATGAGGTGTGCACACATTCTTAAATAGTCCTGCAACACCAGGTGTCCTGATACAGTTGTATTTTCTTGGGTCTTGACACAGCTTTTTTAAAATTATTTAATTTTTATTCTTTTGAATGTGTGTGTGACACAGCCTTTTTCTACAGTGTTCATGTGTCACCAGCAGACAAGTTCCTTTTGAAGGTTTGTTGTTGAGGAATGAATTGCAGACCCTGTGTCTCTGCTTTGTGTCCACCACATGGTTGTGCCCTTCACCTCATAAGGTCACTCCATTCTCTGATCTTGATAGCCCAGTAGTTCTAAGCAGCCCCATCCTCAACCAGAACCAACTCTTTGTTCCTGCAAACAATCGCATGGACAGGTTCTTGGGTTTATTACACTGAACTTGTGTAGCAGCTACCCCTTCCCACCTAAGTCAGTGCGCACTTCACCAGCATTACTTGCTTTCAGGTTGTTGGCATGGAGCAGAGGATGAAGAGGCATCTTCTGAACAGAACATTTCTGTACACGGAATGTCACAGGTCAGGATTCCCAAGGCAGGCATGTTCTCCCAGAAGGCCCATTTTTGTGACCTGGACTTGGGAGACGTTTTGCACTTGACTGAGCATCAGAGGCAGAAACTGTATGATATTGGGGCATGGGAGAAACACTTGTATTTCAGTGTAAAGTATCAGCACCGCAAGCAGCACACTGGAGAGAAATACCTCAGAAGCAAGATGGGCAAAGCCTCATTTATGACCAACTGCAGACTTTTTGTGTTGGGGAAGTCACTTTCTTGTGGGGAGTCCACACAGACCAGGGATAAGTCAAACAGGAGAACTGAGTGTGGAGCAGCCTTTCACAGGGGGGAAACTCATTACAGCCCTGGAGAATGCACTGAAGACTTCAGTTGCAGACATATACTTTCTCAGCATCAGAGAGTCCTCACTAGAGAAAAATGCTACACATGTAATGAATGTGGGAAATCTTTTAGCAAAAGCTACAGCCTCAATGACCATTGGAGAGTTCACACAGGAGAAAAGCCTTATGAGTGTGGGGAATGTGGGAAATCCTTTAGACAGAGCTCTAGCCTCATTCAGCATCGGAGAGTTCACACTGGAGCAAGACCTCATGAGTGTGATGAATGTGGAAAATTATTTAGCAACAAATCCAACCTTATTAAACATCGGAGAATTCATACTGGAGAAAGGCCGTATGAGTGTAGTGAATGTGGGAAGTCCTTTAGCGAAAGCTCTGCACTCCTTCAACACCGGAGTGTTCACACTGGAGAAAGACCTTATGAGTGCAGTGAATGTGGAAAATTCTTTACGTACCACTCCAGTCTCATAAAACACCAGAGAGTTCACTCTGGATCAAGGCCCTATGAGTGCAATGAATGTGGAAAGTCCTTTACCCAAAACTCCAGCCTCATTGAACACCATAGAGTTCATAGTGGAGAAAGGCCTTACAAGTGCAGTGAATGTGGGAAATCTTTTAGCCAAAGCTCTGCACTTCTGCAGCATCGGAGAGTTCACACTGGAGAAAGGCCTTATGAGTGCAATGAATGTGGGAAATTCTTTACTTACAGCTCCAGTCTCTTAAAACACCAGAGAGTTCACACGGGATCAAGGCCTTATGAGTGTAGCGAATGTGGGAAATCTTTTACTCAAAACTCCAGCCTCATTAAACACAGGAGAATTCATACTGGAGAAAGGCCTTATGAGTGTAGTGAATGTGGGAAATCTTTTAGCCATAGCTCTAGCCTTATTAAACACCGAAGAGTTCACACTTGTTAAAGGCCTGATAAGTGCAGTGAATTGGGGCAATCATTTACCCATAGGTCCAGCTTCAGCGACCACTAGAATGTTTATGTCAGAGACATGCTTTGTGTGTATTTGTATGTGGGAAATTAATCTTTAGGCTCCTAAAACAGCATAATGTCACATTGGATGAACGCCTTTTGAGTATGGCAGACATGGAAAATCATGTAGCTGAAGTCTGGCTTCAGTATACTCCAGAGAATTCAGTGGAGAAAGGCCTTATAAGTTCAGCAAATGTGAGAAAGCCTTCAGCTGAAGAATGTATTTCACTGAATACCACAATTTCAAATGGGAGCACTATCTTCAATGTGCAGGTATATATGATTTCTTTGTTGAGTGCAACAACACTGGAGGAAATCCCTTATGAAGATGCCGTTTGCCTGTTTTAAACCTCATTCATCCAGACATCCACTTAACTTCAGGTATGTGGGAACTGTGTTGCGCTTTTTAACCTCTCCAGAACCCTTGCCAGATGGATGTCACTGCCAGTTCTGTAGCAGAAATCATATCACCCCTAACCACAGGCACATTTCTACTGTGTGCCACATTCACCCAGCCCAGTGTGTTCAGGGAAGGAAACCCCAGTTCTGACCCATTTATGGGATGATTCATGAGCAGCTTGAGCACTTAAGTCTTTCCCAGTTTTTTTCCCTCCTTCATGAATTAAAGCGTGGACCTTACCCACTTTTGGCCTAAAGGACTCTGCTGGTGATTTGAAAAGATGGACTACACTTTTCAGGGATATTATTGGTCTCATGAGACTCTAGTGATGGGATTTTCTAGCTTCCAAGATATCAACCCAGGAAACAGTCAGTTTCCCCTTGCTCTTGTTTGTAGAATGGTAAAGGTCTTACTGTTTAAGCCACCATTTATCTTAGGAGTTCCTTCACTGTATGGGGTGGTTTGTTGTTAATTGGGTTTGCTAGCCTGAAGAGATGAAATACTCTGATGAGGATCCCAAATTGTGTGCCTCAATGGAGACAGTATGATGGCAGAATATGCCTCTCCAATTGTGGCCTAGGTTGCATTGCTGCTCAAAGCCTTCAAGGAAAAGGACCACCTTCAAGGACCACCTTCATGGTCCTAATTTATAAGTTGTATGCCATGATATTTTTCAGGTTCAGAGTTCAAACTGAGGAGGGGGCCGTTTCTGATTGCTGTGACTACTCTCAGTGCTTCTGAGAGCGACATACACTTGTTCTCTTGTTCACAGGCGATATTGCACCTTGCTCAGCACTGTTGAGGGAAATCTGTTCCCCAGGTCCTGCAGTGGAGCCCCGTGCCTGATGTCCTGAATTCTGTAGAGTAACAGCAGTGATTTTAAGATTATATAAACACTGGATTAATAGTGGAGGAGACTGCAGCATACTGATTAGAATGTGCCCCTTTCAAAAGGTCACTCAAAATGTTTAACCACTATGGCTTTGGAGGATAAGCAGGTATGGAAATTCTCAGAACTTTTGAAACTTTTTATCTGTACAACTTAGGGCCTTGTCAAGGAAAATAAAATAAAGGTTTTGTGGATTCCTCTGGCCTTTCTGGGCTGTTCATCTAAGGCCATTGTTGTGCAGACAGAACAAGGATAGAGAGGAGAGAGCTCCTTAGTCAGCTCTGTGAGATTTGTGACCCATCCAGTATCCATGTTGAATGAAGTTTCCACCTCAAAAATTGCTCACCTGTTTTTGCTGCCCCTGAGGCAAGTCCTGAACCTGTCCATTGAGTCATTATGGTTGCCGAACCTGATGTTCTAAATGAGGAAATCCTGTTCCTATTTAAACTGTACAATTTGGTGATTTTTTACAGTTATGTAAACCCATGAAACCATCAACAATCATGATAGTTTGTCACGCCATACTTACCTTGAATCTCTTTGTGCTCCAAGCAGCCATTAATTTGCTTTTCATTATAGCAGATGAGTTTGCATTTTCTAGGATTTTATATGATTGAAGTCATAAAGTGTTTAGTCTCCCCCCCCCCCTTTGGGTACCTTTACATGACATGTTTATTTTGCAGTTCATCAGTGGTGCTTATATGAGTAGTTCTTTTTATATTATTGAGAATTATGTTCTATCACTATGCCTCAATTTATTTATTCATCTGTTTATGGATATTTTAATTATTTCTGGTTTTGGCTGTTACAAATAAAAGCCGTATAGAAGTTGGATACAGTTCTTCATATTGAATCGTTTCCTTTTTCTCATGCTGATACCTCAAAATGCAATACCTGAACCAGAGTGTAGGTAAATATGTAACTTTTCCAGAAACACCAAACTGTCTTTTAAAATGATTGCTCCCTTTTGTATTCCCACCTTTAGTGTGAGTTCCAATTCTCTCATATCCTTGCTAAAGTGAATATGATTTGCTTTTAAACATTTGACTCTGTGAGTAAATGTATATAGTATTAGAGCACTTTGGTTTTAGTTTCATTTCCCTTATATTTCATGATGTTGAGCATAGTTGGTGTATAGGAGATCGAGAAGAAGGGTCAACACGTTAAACAGTTCAAAAGACTCAATAAGCCAAATCTGGATCATGGCAAATTCTAACAAACAAATGGCAAGTGAATAATATGATTAAAAGAAAATGGTAAGTGGGGGATTTCCCTGGCCATCCAGTGGCTAAGACTCGGCACTTCCACTGCTGGGGGTATGTGTTCAATCCTGGTTGGGGAACTAAGATTCCCGCAAGCTGCGTGGCCTGGCCAAAAGAAAGCCTCTAAGGAAATTCCAGTAGATACTTCTACTCTAGGAGAACTTACCCTACCCACTGCCCACTAAGAGTAACTGAACTAATCAGTTTACCCTGAATACAACAGTTTACAGCCAAAGTTCTCAGCATTTTTTTTTCTTAAAGGTGAGTGGTACATAGAGGTTAAAAAACTTGCAAGACACACCTACTTGTTGCCTAAGATAAATTTTGTATCCAGACTGCAGTCTACATTAAGTAATGATTGCAGTATGGTAATTACACAATTTAGCACTTATAAATATTTTGATTTTATGCAACAAATTAATGGAATTATATAAGGATCTTTACGTTTTAGAAACATCTCCTAAAGAGGTTATGTGTGAAATGACATGGTGTCTGTGATTATAAACAAACCACTGACTGCATGGGGATAGATAAAATAAGAGCCATAAAAGGATAAATAGGGAATTCCCTGTCAATCCAGTGGTTAGGACTCCACGCTTCCACTGCATAGGGCTTGGGTTTGATCCCTGGTTGGGGAACTGCGATCCTGCAAGCTGTGTAGTATAGGATAAATAATGACAGATGTTACTTCCCAGTAGTCTTCTGTTTTTGGATATATTTGAAAGCAGCCATTACAAAGGGTAGAGTATGTGCTGTTAATTTTGTGTGGTGAGGATAAATGCATAAGGCCAGGAAGAAACTGAGTTTTGAAACTATGAATGTAAATGTCAAAATGGATATTTTAAACATAAGCAAACTCGTCACTTCCTAATCTTGTTTTTATTTTAATAGCTATCATTTTTCGTGTTTATGTGGGCATATTATTCCATTTTATTTTATCTGGTGTTCTTTGGAAGGAATGATGCTACAGCTGAAACTCCAGTACTTTGGCCACCTCATGCGAAGAGCTGACTCATTGGAAAAGACTCTGATGCTGGGAGGGATTGGGGGCAGGAGGAGAAGGGGACGACAGAGGATGAGATGGCTGGATGGCATCACCGACTTGATGGACGTGGGTTTGGGTGAACTCCGGGAGTTGGTGATGGACAGGGAGGCCTGGCGTGCTGCAATTCATGGGGTCACAAAGAGTTGGACACGACTGAACAACTGAACTGATACACAAAATCCTACACAGATTTCGAGGTCATTTGTAACTTTAAAATAGAAAAAATAGCATTAACATAGAAAATTAGAACAGGAAGAGGCCTTGGATATCACCATTCCCACTTTCCTTCTTCAGCAGATAAGTAAATTAGGGCCCAGAAAGGGGAAGTGCGTGACTTGGAGAGCTAGTTAATAGCAGACTTGGAATTAAACCCAGGCTTAGTAACCCCTTGGTCCAATGTTTTGTGTTTTTTCATTTCACAGTTTTAACTTTTATTTAAAGTTTTTATTTTTTAGAGCAATTTTAGGTTCATAACAAAATTAAGAGGAAAGTGTCTGCCACTGCACATGCATCACCTCCATTGTCAACGTCCCCCGCCAGAGTGGGCCTTCTGTTACAACTGACGAGCCTACACTGATTCATTTCTGTCCCCCAGTGTTTGTATAGTTCGTATGAGGGTTTACTGTGTGTGATGTATATTCTGAGTTTCAATATATTTGAACAAATTTATAATTTGAGTTTGAATACATTTATAATTGGTGGCTCAGTAGTAAAGAATCTGCCTGCCAATACAGGAGACGTGGATCCATTCCATGGGTTGGGAAGATCCCCTAGAGGAGGAAATGGCAACCCACTCTAGTCAGTATTCTTGCCCGGGAAATCCCATGGACAGAGGCGCTTGGCGGGGTGTGGGGTTGCAAAGGACTGGACACAACTTCGTTTCTGAACAACAGCCAGTGCATCACTATAGGATCACACAGAGTGGTTTCACTGCCCTGAAATCCCTCTATGCTGTGTGTTCGTCCCTCCCCACATTGCCTGGGAACCGGTGATCTTATTTTACATCTCCATAGTTTAGCCTTTCCCAGAATGCCGTATATTGGAGTCACACAGTATACAGCTTTTTCAGATGACTGTTTTCACTTACTAACGTGCATTTTAAGTTTCCTCCGTAAAACAAATGAAAAAGATTCCTCCATCATGGCTTGATAGTGCGTTTCTTTTTAAAACTGAGTGATGTTCCATTGTCTCGATATACCACCATTTATCCAAACACTACTGAAGGAGACATCTTGGTTGCGTCCAGGTTTTGGCAATTATGAATAAAGCTAATGTAAACAGTCGTGTACAGGTGTTTGTGTGAACATAAGTTTTAGACTCCTTCGGGTAGATACTGAGGAGCCCTATTGCTGGTAAGAGTCTGTTTGTTTTCTAAGAAACTGCCAGGTGTCTTCCAAGGTGGACATACTGTTCTTCCCAGCAGTGAATGAATGAGTTCCTGTTGTTCCACACCCTCACCAGCATTTGGTGTTTCAGTGTCATAGACTTTGGATTTTAATAGATGTGTAATGGTACTCATTGTGAAGAATTTTTGCATCAATGCTCATGAATGATATTGGTCTGAAATTTTCTTCTGGTATCTTGTGTTTGGGTATTATGGTAACACTAGTCTCTGAGAATGAGTTCGGAATTATCCCTTCTGTTTCTGTCCTCTGAAAGAGATTGTAGAGAATTTGTATAATTTCTTCCTTAAACATTTACTGGAATACACCAGTGAACCCATTTTAGTATGTTGTATTCTGTTTTAGGAAGTTATTAATTACTAATTCAGTTTTCTCTGTTGCTTTATCTTTTCCTATTCCTGTTACCCATAATTTACAGCTTTTGTAGTTGTTCTACAGTTGAGTATCCTGTTTTGTCCCACCCGCAGTTCTGGTGGTTTCTATTGAGATACCCTCAAGTCAGAATCTTTTCTTCACTATGTCCAGTCTACAAATAAGCTTATCTAAAGCATTTACTTTTGTTACAGAATTTTTTATCTTTATCATTTCTTCTTGGTTCTGTGGTAGAATTTCCATCTCAGTTATTTGTCTACTTTATCCAGAAGAGTGCTAAACATATTAATTGTTTTAAATTCCTGGTCTCATAATTCCACATGTCTGACTTGTCTTGAGTCTGATTCTGATACTTGCTCTGTTCAGACTTTTCTTTTTTCTCTGCAAACTTTGAAAAAAAAATTCCTTATGCCTTACACTTTTTTTCTTAATAGCTATCATGTACTCAGTAAATGGAACTACAGTCAACAGGTGATTTTAAGGTGTGGGGAGAGGGGAAGTGTTCTGTAGTCCTATGATTAGTTATCAGTATATCTTTTTGCATTATAACTTCTTCATTAACCTATGGAATCCTTAGGAGTGATTTCTATTTTTTTTTTATTTTAGGAATGATTTCTTAAAAGTTCCCAAACATAGGAAGTTTGGTTTGTGGTTTAAAGTTTTAAGTTAAACTAATTTAAATGGACACACAGGTCTCAGCGTATTTGCCTTTCTGCATTGCATGGAACAAGGTGTCTGGAGTTGGGCATTTTCCTTCTCCCAGGTCACTTAGGCGCTGATAAAACCTAAGGCTCTGCTTTAAAAGTTTCTCCTGGAGCACACTTTGTGTAAAAAATGAAATGCTTTGAACTAGTTGAATATGGTTCCTTTAACTCTCTCCTGGCCAAGATCATTCTCGGAGATAAAAATGTCGATAGAAGTGTGGGTTTTTTCCCCATGATTTGGTTCCCCTGAGTTTTTGTTTCTCAGACTTGGCCCCTCTGAGCCTCCAGGAATTTGTCAATTACAGTTCCAGTTTCCCTATCCTGCCATTGGTTCACACAGTGGTTTCAGCTTGTTGGTTTCTGAGTCAGTGAGTCATGATTCTGTTTCCCTGTCAGTCCTCCAATTTGGAGACAGTGGCTTGCCCTGTTACCCCACTTAGAAATCTGAGAAGAATTGTTAATTCTTTCAGTCTATTTAGCCTTTTGCTTGTTAGGATGGAGTGGAGAAATCCAGCTTGTTATATGCTTGACCAGAAACCAGAGGTTCCCTCTTTCCCTTTTTTTTTTTTTTCCTTTTTTTGGTTGTTGTTCTTTCTGAACATATTAAATTTCTGTTACAACACTGCTCCAATCTGAATGTGTTCCCTTCACATTTACTTGTTGAAATCCTAACCCACAAAGGTGATGGTATTAGGAGGTTGGGCTTTTTGGAGGTGCTTAAATCATGAGAATGGACCCCTTGTGAATGGGTTAGTGCCTCATAAGAGGCTCCAGAGAGATCCCTAACCCCTTCCACCTTGTGGGGATAGATTAAGAAATCAACAGCCATGAAGTGAACCCTACCCTGACCATGCTGAGCATCCTGAGCTCTGATTTCCAGCCTCCAGTGCTGTGAGAAATAATTATCTGTTGTTTATAAACCAGCCAGTCAGTGATATTTTGGTATGACAGCCAGAACAGACTAAGACACATTCTGTCTTTTGTTATTTTCAAATATATACAAAAATGGAAAAGACTATTATGAAACCAAACACTTCCCCAGTCTTCCGTTATTTGTCATTCAATGAACATTCTTGTTTCATCCATCTTCATGTACACTGGTGGATTGTTTAACGTATGATCTCAGACATTACACCATTTAATGCATAACTTCTTGAGAATTCATTTTTAAAATGTGAGGGCTATTTATAAACCCAATAGCCATAACACAAAAAATATGTTAAATATATTACTGCTGCTGCTCTGCTAAGTCACTTCAGTTGTGTCCGACTCGGTGAGACCCCATAGACAGCAGCCCACCAGGCTCCCCCGTCCCTGGGATTCTCCAGGCAAGAACCCTGGAGTGGGTTTTCATTTCCTTCTCCAATGCGTGAAAGTGAAGTCGCTCAGTTGTGTTGGACTCTTAGAGACCCATGGACTGCAGCCTACCAGGCTCCTCCTCCATGGGATTCTCCAGGCAAGAGTACTGGAGTGGGGTGCTGCTCAGTTTTCTCAGTTATCTCAAAAGTATGTATGTGTTTTCCTAAATCAGATTAATTGCAGGTAAGATCGAGAATGGATCCTTATGTCTTTCAGTAGCTGTCTCATAAGTCTTCCACCTACCTTTTGTTCTTATTTTTGTTGAAGTCGCTGAGTTGTCTGTCACACGCTAGATGTGGCTTATTGAACGTCTGATGTTTAAGTGGTCACCCTTCCTTACCTCATATTTCCTATACTCTAGATACCAGTGAGTGAGGTTTCCTCCTAGTAAACAGATTTTGATGGTGGCTTTTGGAAAAATAGAAACAAAATCTTCCATGCCAAAGATCCTGTCCATAATGGTATTAGGGACAGAAAACACTTTGGTTAGTATTTGCAATGTGTGTCTTTCTAATCTCACCAAGTAAGAAATTCTGACATTATCTCCCTGGAGATAGCATTAGATCCCACAGGTTAAGGGCTCAGTCCCAGGAGACTGCCCCAACTTCAGTTCAGTTCAGTCGCTCAGTCATGCCTGACTCTTTTCGACCCCATGGACTGCAGCATGCCAGGCTTCCCTGCCCATCACCAATTTCCAGAGCTTGCTCAAACTCAAGTCCATCGAGTCAGTAATGCCATCCAATCATCTCATCCTCTGACGTCCCCTTCTCCTCCTGCCTTCAGTCTTTCCCAGCATCAGGGTCTTTTCCGTGAGCCTCAACTTCAGGTACCTTTCAAAAGCCCAGAGTGTTAACTCTGCTTCTGATCGACTGGTTATAATTCTGAGGTTTCCATGTCCCTCTTCTGGGGTGTTATTTTGTTAGAAGGGCTCACAATTCAGGGAAGCATGTACTTAAATTTAAAAGGCAGATGAAGAAGTCTACAGTGTGAAGTCTAGAAGGGTCTGGAGCATAGGCACTTCAGTCCTCCTGTCCACGCTGGGCACAGCATGTTTACAGACTTGGAAACTCCTTAAATCTTGTTCAGGCATGTGTACAGACTTTTCATCCAGAGATGAGGGTCTCCTCACACTGCCTTCCTGGAGGTCAGTGGGTGGGGCTATGCAGGAGTCCCACCCTAAATCACCTCTTGAAGCTTTAATTCACTTGTGCTCAAAGTTCAGTTCAGTTCAGTCGCTCAGTAGTGTACGACTCTTTGCGACCCCATGAATCGCAGCATGCCAGGCCTCCCTGTCCATCACCAACTCCCGGAGTTCACCCAGACTCACGTCCATCGAGTCA
>NW_011494955.1:738320-738586 GCF_000754665.1 Bison bison bison | reverse complement strand
AAGTTCACGGTTCACATATTGCTGAAGCCTGGCTTGGAGAATTTTGAGCCTTACTTTACTAGCGTGTGAAATGAGAGCAATTGTGCAGTAGTTTGAGCATTCTTTGGTATTGCCTTTCTTTGGGATTGGAATGAAAACTAACCTTTTCCAGTCCTGTGGCCACTGCTGAGTTTTCCAAATTTGCTGGCATATTGAGTGCAGCACTTTCACAGCATCATCTTTCAGGATTTGGAATAGCTCAACTGGAATTCCATCACCTCCACTAG
>NW_011494955.1:728596-738220 GCF_000754665.1 Bison bison bison | reverse complement strand
GTGAGGCTTTCTAAGGCCCACTTGACTTCACATTCCAGGATGTCTGGCTCTAGGTCAGTGATCACACCATCGTGATTATCTGGGTCGTGAAGATCTTTTTTGTACAGTTCTTCTGTGTATTCTTGCCATCTCTTCTTAATATCTTCTGCTTCTGTTAGGTCCATACCATTTCTGTCCTTTATCGAGCCCATCTTTTCATGAAATGTTCCCTTAGTATCTCTAATTTTCTTGAAGAGATCTCTAGTCTTTCCCATTCTGTTGTTTTCTTCTATTTCTTTGCATTGATCGCTGAAAAAGGCTTTCTTATCTCTTCTTGCTATTTTTTGGAACTCTGCATTCAGATGCTTATATCTTTCCTTTTCTCCTTTGCTTTTCGCTTCTCTTCTTTTCACAGCTATTTGTAAGGCCTCTCCAGACAGCCATTTTGCTTTTTTGCATTTCTTTTCCATGGGGATGGTCTTGATCCCTGTCTCCTGTACAGTGTCACGAAACTCATTCCATAGTTCATCAGGCACTCTATTAGATCTAGTCCCTTAAATCTATTTCTCACTTCCACTGTATAATCATGAGGGGTTTGATTTAGGTCATACCTGAATGGCCTAGTGGCTTTCCCTACTTTCTTCAATTTAAGGGAGCCTCGTATTAGTGACAAAAGGTAATCCTATCTATCAGGAAGTTCCAAGGATTTTAGGACCTCTGCCAGGATCTGTGAGCAAAAACCAAATAAATTTCTCATTATACCATATTATTGGATCAGTATTAAACCAGAGTGTGATGTACATCACAAGCAAACTCTAAGAAATTGCAAAGACAGGAAAAAAAAAAAAAAATCCCCTCACTCTCTTATGTGCACAGGCACATAGAACGCATTATATACTTGTTTCCAAGATAGGTATAACGAGTAAGAGGACTTGATGGCACCATGAAAGATGAAATAAAATGAGTTGCTCATGTCAGTGAGTTTTTAAATGGAGCCTAGGGACCATTAAAGAATTGATTCTTATGCATGTCCTCACCCCGTGAACTGTGAACTTTTGGACAGGGTCAAACCACAAGTATTTTCAAGAGCTCTGCAAAAGTATCTTGCTCCAGGAACAGACTTTTGCTTAGTGATATTTAGCGACCAAACACGTTTAGCCAAGACTAGCTTTCTGCCGCCAACGCCAATCAAAATACTTGGAATTATGTAGACGTCCCCCTTTTTGCCTTTAAAAACTCCTGACTTTCACTTGCTTCAAATGAAACCTATTTGAGTTAGGTTGCTCTGCAAATCTGGTGTACCTTGAACGGCAGTTCTTTGATCACAAGTAAATGCTTCGCCTTGAGTTCTGCCTGTGTTTTCGTGTTGACATGGCACCCAGTGTGTCCCAAGTGTCCCTGGTAAGCGGGGTGGCCGTCTGTCGCCTCGCTTGTTGGCTTTATCTAGAGGAAAGACAAGCTACTTTCATCCCTGTGACGGGAGTTGGTTCTTTTTTTTTTCATATTGGAGCGAGGCACCCACCAAAGTTAGTCCCTTACCCTCCCGCAGAAACCTGGAGAGAGGCAAACTAGCGGGCTCCCTCGATGTTTACATTTCAAAAAACTGGCTCTCAAGATGTTTCCATTTTAAAGAAATGGTTCCTAGTTTCTTAAGAAACTCATGAAAATGAAAAACAAAAAAGCCCAACGGACAAAAGTCCCATCTAGTCTTCAAAGTGATCCCTTTTAAAGAGATGAGGAAGTGCTTAGATTTAGCTCTAAGCTAAATGCTCTGACAAAAGGCAGGGAGAATCCCCACATTTTCTACAGGGAGAATTAAGCTCCTTCTATTTAATTTGTTTTTCACACACCCAGAAACACGGAGTATATTTGACATTCTAGCCACTGATGGATCTGCCTAAGAAAAGCCCTGAGAGTCTGTGTGGTATTTGGGAGCCTATTCATACCAAAGTGTAGAGAGAGAGCCATTGGGTAATCAGATTTTTACTTCTTTTTTGTCCTGAAAATTGAAAGCATTGCAGGGCTCACTTAGGGAACCACGATGTTACAAGTGTAAAACTTCCTCACTAGGGAGTCTATCTAAACCCTGTCCCTCTTTGTCCTGTTTGTATCCCTCTCATCCACTCTTTTGCTTTCCTCTACAGTGCTCTGAGTTGGCTGAAGTACTTCAGTGTGTCTTGAATTTGCAGTTTCTTGTGGAGGAGACACATTCTCAGAGAATGGATGTTGAGTCTGGTTGTTCAAATCTCTGGCACTGTCAGCCTTCTCAGATTCCAGGTGGGAAAAGAAAAGTCTGTTAGATCATTCTTCTCCTGCGCACATACAGTCACTCTCACCTTTTAACTGGCCCAAGAGATGCAAACTATGATTTGAAAAAGTCTGCTAGACCTCACTTGAAATATATTTGTAGGTTAACAAAACTCAGTTGAAAAGAAAAGAAAACTTTTGAAAAGGACGTGTGGATGATATCCGGGGTGGGGGGCGGGGGGGGAAGTGTCCTAACATAGGATGAAAGAAAGATAACCATTAATCTTTAAAAAAATTTTTATTTATTTATTTATTTTTACCATTAATCTTCTAATGCTTTACGAAGATTAGGCTCTTTATTTTTTTATTTATCCTTTATTGACTTACAGTTTACAGTGTTTTTTGGGCAGGCTCTTTATATTGCTACATAAATTCTTAGTGAAAGATATTTTTGAAGGAAAAATTGTTAGAATGTGATTTTGAATAATAGCCTTGACTTTCAGGTTACCAGATAAGAAGAAGCAGGAAACTCAACAAAATTTGCTTTCAGGAGTCTTTAAACATTTGTTTATGTATGCAGATGTTTACAAATTATGTATTTTTAAAGTTTCTCATTATATTGACTTTCTGAACAAATTAAATTGACTTAATAATTTAATTTGACAAATGGAATTACCTTTTGCTGATTTTATCACCATGTTTAAAAGTATGTAATCACAGTATTGTAGTTTAATAAGACTTAAGATTTAGTTTCTAATGATTTCAGATTTATAAATTACATACATTGAATTTTTGGGTCAACTAAGTTATTATTTCCACAAATTATTCTATTTCCTTAGTTCAGTGTCTGAACATGAAGCATCCTTCATTCTGTCCCAGCCCCTCTATCTTTCCTGAATGTTCACTCAGCTTCCCAATACCAGCTTTTCTCTCTCACTGGAATACTCTGCCCAACACTCAATATATAGGAAGTTTTTCTCAAGGTATCTTTTCTTGAGCCTTCAGACTAGGTCAAGTCCACTACTTATATTTTGTCATAGTCACTGAAACTTGACCTTCCAACATTTACAGTACTTTAGATTATGTAAGAATTGGTAAGACTGCGCACTGGCTCAACTGTCTTTTTGTTTTTTAGACCAAAGCTAAGATGCCACCGACTATAAAACAGACCGTTCTTGTACAGTGTGTGCATGCTCGGTCGAGTCTGACTGTGACCCCACAGACTCCTCTGTCCATGGAGTTTCCCAGGCAAGAATACTGCAGTGGGTTGTCATTTCCTTCTCCAGGGAATCTTCCCAACCCAGGGATCAAACCTGAGTCTCCTGTGGCTCCTGCATTGGCAGGAGAATTCTTTACAGAAAGCCACATAACCTGGGAAGCCCAGGTTATGCTTTTAAATGCTCAAATGAATCCCTGCCTTTTCCTTCTTAAATTACAGCACCTACAACTGCTATCATTTATAATTTTTATTCACCTTATGAAGAAGAAAATATTTTGAATTGCTGACCCTGGTTTTCCACACTGCCTATGACCCTCTCCAGCAGACCCAGAAACTCCCTTAGTCCGAGTCAGGGAGATGGTGTTTTGTTTTGAATTGTAGTTAAAAATATGTATCACATAACATTATTTTGCTATTTATAAGTGGCATGAAGTACGTTTACATTCTCCTTGTGTTAAAACTAGTAAATCAATCTTTAAAACAGCCCTAGTGGGAATTCCCTGGTGGTTCAGTGGTTAGGTTTCAACATTTTCCCCACCAGAGGCCAGGTTCAATCCCTGGTCGGGGAACTAAGATCACACAAGCTGTGTAGCTCAGCATAAAAATATAGAATAAAACACCCTGGTATCACAACTCAGAGTCACAGTTGGCACAAAGAGAGCACCCATCTTCATTCAGCGGTGCCATTTGTGGGGTTCAGTCATGTTTATCCATCTTCCTTTTCAGTGGGGAGGAGGGAGTGTGTGACATTCAGAAGTGGCTAGATGGTAGTGTAAATTCAAAACAACCTGCATGTCAAATCGACCACACACATTCAGAAATCTTTCAAAGTCAGTCCCTTAGAGTCTGACCTTAGAGTCAGTCAGTCCCGTGTGCTGGAGTCCCAGTATCTATAACTAATCTTCATGTTTTTCTAACCTTCACTTCGGAGAAGGCAATGGCACCCCACTCCAGTACTCTTGCCTGGAAAATCCCATGGATAGAGGAGCCTGGTAGGCTACAGTCCATGGGGTCGCTAAGAGTCGGACACGACTGAGCGACTTCACTTTCACTTTGCACTTTCATGCACTGGAGAAGGAAATGGCAACCCACTCCAGTGTTCTTGCCTGGAGAATCCCAGGGACGGGGGAGCCTGGTGGGCTGCCGTCTATGGGGTCGCACAGAGTCGGACACGACTGAAGCGACTTAGCGTAGTGTAGCGTAACCTTCACTTTCCCTCTCTTTGCTTAATGGTCCAATGACTAAGATTCCATGCTCCCAGTGCAGGAGCCCCAGGTTCCAGGTTCAATCCCTTGTCAGGGAACTAGATCCCACATGCCACAAGTAAGACCCGACACGGCCAAGTAAATAAATAAAAAGAAATACGTAAAAAAAAAAAAAGAATCTTCTATTTAAAAAAGTGAATTCTGATGCTTACAGACAACTCACTGGCGTGGAATTATTCGTAGAAGAGTGGCAGAGGAGAAGGCTCTGAGTCTCTCTCTCTGGCTCTTGTTTGTGGGGAGTGGAGTTAGGCAAGGACCCGCAGTGGCAGGGGGGCGCGGGGCATTCTGGACTCTCTATTCTAATTTTACTGTGAACCTAAACTCCTCTTTAAAAAACGCAATACAGAATCGACCTTTCGTGAACACTTCTTTCAACACACATGCTTTCAGTATGTTCACCTAACATCCCCATATCGCTCCCAACACTGCTCTCCCTTGCCATTGGCACCAGTGACTTTATTTGGTGAACATTACAGTGCTCACTTGCCATCTACCATTGTACTGGACTTCCTAACAGCCGTAGGGAAGGAAAAATTCTCTCCCCTCTTAGTGTCTATGGCTGGGCCCAAAGTTGAAACTGACAAAAGGCAGATTAACAGGAGTAGGGCGTGCACATTTTATTAAATGTTTATGTGTCCATGGGAGCATTCATGAAAGAATGAAGACCCAAGTATACCAAGAACAGGAAGCTTCTACACCTTTTAGTCAAAGGATCAATTTGTGAAAAATTGAGAAGGAAAAGGGATTTGGGCTGTGGGTATTTCATGGTGAAGAAATAGAAGATAAGGATGAGATTAACAAGGTTTGTTAAACTGAGCGCAGACTGCTCAGTCCCCAGTTCTCCCTTTGACAACCCTGTTTCCTATCTCTGGTGTTTAAAATGTCTTCCTCTGGGGAAAGGGAGGGTGCATTTCACATGGGAGCTTTAGAGTCAGCGTCTTCCTCACACCTGCTGCATCGTAACTGCCTGGAATTCAAAATAATTGCTGTGCTGGGGCTTTCCTGGTGGTCCAGGGAAGAGACTCCGCCCGCCAACGCAGGGGACGTGGGGTGGGTCCCTGGTCTGGGAAGATCCCACTTGCTGTGGAGCAGCGGAGCCCATGTGCTGCAGCTACTGAGCCTGTGCTCTAGAACCAGTGAGCCCAGAGCCCATGCTCTGAAACAGGATAAACCACCGCAGTGAGAAGACTGTGACCCCAATGAAGAGCAGCCATGCTCACCGCAATGGGAGAAAGACCACGCACAGCAACGAAGATCCAGCACAGCCTTCAATATAAATAAATTAATCTTTAAAAACTAACAACCAAAAAAAAATTGATGTACCGAAGTGTGGGGGAGACTTTGGGGTGAAGTGTCCTGGTTTCCTTCAGAGCAGTAGGGGAAAGGGGCTCGCCAGCCTTGGTTTCTTGGGCTCCTGATGCCAGAGGCTTCTTTCACTGCTGCCTTTCTTGATGCTCCTCCATAGCACTGCTTGCCAGCATAATCTCCTCCACCTCAACGTTAAAACTGGAAGTGTTCCACCCTGGATCCTAAAGTCCATAACCAAAATGATTTAAAAAATAGCCTTAGTGATCTAGTTTGTTTTAAGGCATTATAACCCCCAGATCTTATCTCCTTCCAGAATTAGCTATACGACCATCTGCTTGGTTTTCTGACTTGGAGGCCTCATAGAAACCACATATTAAAAGTGGTGCAGCACGAAAACCCTGTTCTTTCTCACCCTGGATGGGCCACAGACTGTGCCGTGTCTGAATGGATTCCACCACTCTTCACCCAGTGACTGTTCTAGACCCTGGAAGCGTTCCCTCATCCTGTATTTCCACATGACACGGACAACCCATTGCCCAGTCCTGTCCCTTCTTCCTTCCATTTGTATCTCCAAGCACTTCTAGTTCCTCAGCTACCCCCTGGTGTTGTTCAGCCACTAAGTTGTGTCCGGCTCTTGGCTGACAGTATTGAGTGTAGCACTTAATATAGCAGCATCCTTTAGGATTTTCAATAGCTCACCTGGAATTCCGTCACCTCCACTGGATTTGTTCCTAGTGATTCTTCCTAAGGCCCACTTGACTTTACAGCTACCCCTGCCACCAACTAGTTTATTTAACACTCATTCCTTGAAGGAATCCATGTTGTTTCCAGTTTGGCACTCTGATGAATGAACAAGAGATGCTAAGGCCATGCAAGTTCAAGATTTTGGGGGAGATAAATGTTATTTGTTGGGGAGAGATTGGGGGAGCTCCTCCAGACCACCCTCTTATTTGATGCCTCACTCCCTAGAAGAACTCACATGATCCCACAAAGCTGACTTCCTGCAGGTGAAACTGCTACCCCATGGCCCATGGCCCAAGGCCCTGCAAGCCTCAACTATACAAGAACCCTCATCAGGTATTCCAAGGGCTTCCTGGGAGCCAGGCAAGGCCAGAGTTTCCTTTGGAATGTGCAGGTTTTGAACACTGTGGACCTACTGAGTCAATCGTTTACTACATGGTCTATTTTAATTTGACTGGAGTTGAGTTTCTGGATTGTATGGTACTTGGAAAGTTTTTTGTTGTTTGTGTTTGTAAACCACCACTGTTTTCCACAGTGGCTGTACCACTTTACATCACCGCTAGGATGAATGATTGATTTTCCCTTGACCTCCTCATCATTTTGCTACTGTTCTGTATTTTCTTTGAGGCGTTCTGAGGGATCTGCCTAGGTATATCCCTATGATTTCCATTTGCATTCCTAGGAAATGCCTCATAGCTTTCCATATGCATATTTGCCATTTAATGGTATCTCCTTCTCTTGGGTAAAATATATTATGTGTATTTTGTCTATTTTATATTTGGATTTTTTAAAAAGATAACACCATGATGTTTTGAGAATTTTTCATATTCGTATCTGACACGTGGTTTGCACATGTTTTCTCTCCTGGCCTCTGTCCTTGGTCCTTTCATCCTCTTCACAAGGTGCTTCAGAGCGTAGGTTTTTAATTTTGACAACTTTCAGTGTCTCCATTTCTTTTCATGGATCACACTTCTGGTGTCAAATTTTAAAATCACTGTACCTGACCCTGGGCTTCTCCGGTGGCTCAGTGGTAAAGAATCTGCCTGTGATGCAGGAGTCACAGGAGACACAGGTTCTATCCCTGGGTCAGGAAGATCCCCTGAAGGAGGAAATGGCAACCCACTCCAGTATTTTTGCCTGGAGAATCCTATGGACAGAGAAGCCTGGTGGCTTACATTCTATAGGGTTGCAAAGAGTTGGACATGACTGAAGTGACTTAGCACGCATGCACAACTGACTCTAGATCCCCAGTTTTTCTCTTGGGATTTTTTTTTTCCCTCTAAAGTGGAAACCTACAACTAGAGCTACAACTGGAGAAACCTTGTGTGCAGCAAGGGAACCAGCACAACCAAAAAAAGGCCTCTGCTCAAAATGATGGAATTCAGACATTCATCCAGGAAATCCCCGGTGGTTCAGTGGTTAGGATGCGGTGTTTTACTGCTGAAGACCCAGATTCAATTCCTGCTTGGGAAACTAAGATCCTGCAAGCCACGTGGCTCTGCCAAAGTAAACAAACCTCACCTTCCCACAAACGAAACCATTAATCCATTGTTGTCTATGCATCCTTATATGCTTTTTTTTTTTTTAATAAGGATCTATTTATTTATTTTTATTTTACTTTTTGGCTGTGATGGATCTTTGTTACCCTTCATGCTAGAGTGCAGGCTTCTCAATGCCGTGGCTTCTCTTGTTGCAGGGCATGAGCTCCGGCCAAGGGGGCTTCAGTATTTGCAGCACATCTGGTCAGTAGTTGGTGCCTCATTGTGCTTAGTTGCCCCGTGGAGTCTTCCTGGACCAGGAGTCCAAGCCTTGCCCTCTGCACTGGCAGGCAGACTCTACCACTAGACGACCAGGGAAGCCCCCTTGGAAGCTTTAGCTGTACATTGCCTGCTGCAGAGTTTATTTAAGCCCTTTGGGGAGCCTGGGAACTCTCTGGTCTCACTCTGGGCAGCCCGCCTGAGGGTCCAGGCTCAGAGGTGGGCCTGGAGGAGGCCAGGGATCCCCGTTGCCCACGGTGCGCTCCCGCTGCCCCAGGATCTGGGTCTGTCCCATTGACGTTCCTGCCGGTTGTCGGGCGCCACCTGAAGCCTCTTTTATATCGTCCTTTCCCTCTGCAGCCGGGGCCCCCAACCTTCGTGGCACCAGGGACTGGTTCTATGGAAGAGAATTTCCCATGGACAATGGGGAAGGGGGTGGTTCAGGCGGTAATGAGGCAGGAGGTGGGTGGGTCCCAGGTGAGCACTGGAGATTCACTCCCTGTGGACTGAAACTCCAAGTTGAGAATAGCAGGACAATTTAGGGAGGAGGCTGGGCCCTGCCCAGACCACACATTTCTCAGGAGACCTGTCTGACCACATGTGCACAGAAAGTCTCCTCGGAGGTCAAAGGGGAGTGATGTTAACTAATGCCAGGCTACCCACGGGCCTCTTCGCTGGAACCCATCTTGGCTAAGACGAGTGCGCACATCCAGGAGAATCCTGAGATGCACCAAATACGGCCTGTGAACCAGGCAAATCAAAATGACCAGCCGAAGGAAACCCGGAAGAAATGCCCCGACTAAGTAAGTAAAACTGCCGCGAGGCTTCGACTCAGTGACTCCCTTTCCCTCAGTCGGCCGGAGTGTTTATCCACGCGCCCTGTACTCTCTCCTCTTTAGTAAATACTCACTACTCTCTGTCTTTGCGGGCATTCTTCTCTGCAAAGCGGAAGGGTTGGGACACTTGTCACCGACCACCGGTCTAGGTAGTATCTGGTGCTTTCACCGTGGCGGCCGCCCTGACTCTGGCTCGGAACCGAAGCCTGGGAGGCCGCCGGGGCAGGCGGAATCGGCTGGTTGTTGCTGGGCGGGGGGCCTCCCCCCCTCCC
>NW_011494955.1:701625-728138 GCF_000754665.1 Bison bison bison | reverse complement strand
TGATATTTGGTGAGGGGGCTGCTGGTGCATTGATGAGGAACGCAACTCACTGCGTGGGCACTAGAGCGTGCCCCCTCCCCTGGCGGTGTGTCCCCACCTACCTGAGTCCTTGAAGGGACCGAGTCTTACCTGTGGCCTGGAGACGCCTCTGCACTGCCCTGAGACTCTCCCGCCAAGTACTGAGAGTGTACTCTGGCCTCAGACATGTTCCAGTGGTGTTTCCGCTCCTTTCATCCCCTGAATCTCATGCCTGCCCTTTCATCACATCTAGACTGGAGTGTGCTCTTACCCGTTTTTAGTTTATACGACTTATAACCCAACCCCCTGCACTATTTATTACACGAAACTACTCTTTCTCCTTGGAAATTTTCATCCTATTAATTTCTTTTCTTCATTCTCTGTCTTTCTGACTCCCCGCACCCCGCCCCCCCACCTCAGGGTCCACACTTTATTGTCAGAAAGGAGGCCCTACAGAGCAGGGCCAATGCATGTGATCTAAAGAGGTCACTGTGGGGAAAAACCAAGATCATGCTGGCAGAAGAGATCACCGCACACAGTCCAGGGGAGGCCAGCCAGCCAGGAACACAGCAGGCACGGTGAGCCAAGGCCAAGGTGGCCAGGGCACACAGTGGCCAGGTCATGGGGCGAGGGAGGCCAGTGCCCACCCCTCCTGCTTCCTGTAGCTCTCCAGGTGTGCAGGGGCCCAGCCTCGTGGGAGGAGGAAGCACAGGAAGCCAAGTGAGCCCAGTGAGGACACCCCATGGGCTGGAGCTGCTTCCCTGGAAGCGTGGAGTGGACCTGGGCACGCGGCGCTGGGAGCGGCCAGCCTGGCCTCCCAAGCCTCTCAGCAGCAGCAGGGACACAGTTGCACGGAGGGGACTGCAGGACGCAGGCAGCTGGAGCCCAAGGTGTGAGGTCAGAATCCCCCCTCACCTATTAACCACAAAGGCCTCCTCGCTTTTTGTCTCCTGTGCACCACACGCTTGGACTAATGCGTGGCACACAGTGGTGACTAGTGTGCGTGTGTGCAAAGTCACTTCAGTCGTGTCTGACTCTTTGCAAATTCATGGATTGTGTAGCGCACCAGTCTCCTCTGTCCCTGGGATTCTCCAGGCAAGAATACTGCAGTGGGTTGCCCTGCCCTCCCACAGGGGCTCTTCATGACATGACCCAGGGATGGAACCTACGTCTCTCACGTCTCCTTTGTTGTCAGGTGGGTGCTGTACCTCCAGTGCCACCTGGAAGCCAGGCGATTCTAACAGATGCGTTCAAAAGCAGCAAAGGCATTCTCTAATGTTCCAACTGGCTCGTTTGAACATTAGAGAATGTTCTCTAATTTGGCTGGTTTTAAGTTGGCTTTTTTCCCCCTGTTGTGGAAGTTAGTAAGTTTTGGGTGGGGACTTCCCGGTCGTCCACTGGCTAAGACGTCATGCTCCCAATGCAGAGGGCCAGGGTTTGACATTTGGTCAGGGAACTGAGATCCCATATACTGCAACTAAAGATCCTGCACGCCACAGCGAAGATCGAAGATTCCCCCTGTGCTGTAACTGACACCTGGTGCAGCTCAAGCAAGTTAAGTCCCCAGGCCACTTCAAAGCAGAAGTGTTTTCTTCCCGAATCCCCTTCCTCCCCATTTAAGTACTTTGCTGGAGTTTAAGCTCTGTCTTATTTCTGTATCCTTCCCAAATTGTTGTGATGTACAAGGGATTATTTCTTAATTTCGTTGTCAAAATTCCAACTTTCCCAAACAAGTGACTTACTTCAATAGAGTCCATAAGCAGTTCTTCCATTCTTAGGTGGGATTCACCTTATTACTACAGTGACCTTAAAAGTCTTGCCAAAACCAGCACTCAACTCTCTTTCCCTTGGTGTTTCACTTAGTATGTCTGGCAAAAATTTACAAGTTTTGACTTTTTACTGTGATAATGTTGTTCAGGGACATCATCCAAGTCTTAATTCACATTGTAATTAGTGATTATTTATAGCGAAGTAACTTGTAGGTACTTTTTAATACCACATGAAAATACCAGGTTTTTTCTCTCCCTACTCCTTTAAAGAGCTAGTAATATTGAATTGGCACAAAAATTTGTCTAGGTTTTGCTATTAAGATGTTATGCAGAAAACTGACTGCACTTTTTGGCCGACTCACCATGTGCTGTAGGTCCCAGCCATTGGTAGCAGTGATGGATGCTCTCAGCTGGGATGCCCCAGGCACTCACTGGAAGACCTTGTAACTTCATCGAGTCCTAATGCCATTCCCCCTGCACCGCAGTGCTTGTGGTTCTTACTATAACCGTAGGAAGAACGTCAACAAAATCTGATCCGAAACTTGAGGAACAAGACATTACTGAGAGCCTGTGGAGGGTGTCCTGGGGGCATGCCACAGTGAGGTGGTGAGGGAAAGGAAGGGAACACAGACTTGAAGCTCTGCCTTTATTAGTTTCCAAGGGTGGTGGTCTCTAGGGTTTCATGGTTTTCACTTGTCCTGAGTAGGTTTACAGAGCTCAAGGGTGTATTAGGGTGCAGGAGACTGGAAGGAAGGGTTTCTTACACTGGGGCACATACAAGTACTTGAATGTTTTCCAGGCTATGCTGAGTAGGGGACAGCAAAACGGATAAATCATCAGCAACTTCCAGAACACCCAGCTTACAAGCATGGGGCCTGGGTGCAGTCAGTATGTTTAAACAGCTTCAGAGAGACCAAACGAACCACATCTAGAATGTGGTAAATTCTACTGGAATGATGGATGAAACTTATGAAACACAGAAGCTTCTAAAGATGTATTTTGCAAGCAGCTTGGGATACCTCAGTACTGTATTTTGTGTATAAGTTACTTGGAGCAATGAAGATTCTTTATCTTAGAGTGGTCCCGAGATGTTAGGTGTTACAATCCACTATTATAGTGGGCCTAGTGAGCTAGATGAAGGCAGAGTGAAAGCTTCAGAAAGCTGAAGCTCCCGTCACCCATTCCTTTCCAGCGGTTATAACATAAGGCTTTATTTGTAACAGCCAAAACTGGGAACAAGCCAATGTGCAATTAGGTGGGTAAATAAACGGGTACCTCTATAGAGGAATACTCTGCTGAGAAATGAAGGTACTTACATAAGCAACACTGTGAACTGCACAGGGAAGAAAGCACAAGATCAATTAAAAAGTGAACAGTTTAATGATTCCAACTATATACAATTTTATAAAACAAGCGAATTTACTGTGAAAGTAAAACCAATAGCGACTATAAAGGACAGAAGGCAGAGTTTTTAAAAGGGTACAAGTGAGTTTCCTGGTAGCCTAGAGGCTAGAAACCTGGGCTTCACTGCCACAGCCCCAGATCAACCTCTGGTTGACTTGAGATATCCCAGGAGCTATGCAGTGTGGCTAAAAAAAAAAAAAAAAATGAAAGGGAACAAGCAAACTATTTGTTGTAGATATGTTTTTTAATAGTTTTATGGGTGTACAAGTAAACAGTATCATATTGTACAATTTTAATCAATTATATTTCAATAAAACTTTGTAGAAATTTGTTTTATGTAGAAATTTTCCTAGTCTTTTTCTTTTTTCCCATAACCAGAGCTTTAGAAACCTGCCTTTCCCTGGCAGGCCCTCCATCAAGGAAAAAAATATACTAGTAAAGACTGTTTTTGAGTCAGCAGGAAACTGGTCACAAAAGCTATATCCCTGGGCTCCAGCTTCATCCCCGTCTGTCATTGTCTGTGCAGCATGATGCTTAGGGTGAAAAGGCCAGAGGTTATGAGAATAAGCAAAGCTTTATTTGCTCTGACAATGACCGCAACTAAAGGAAGAATACATAAGCGGAGTGTACTCACGCATCTAACACACCACAGTCACTGGGACATTTGTGGAGGCGCCTTTACAGCAGGCGCGTCCTTTCATTGCCACAGCCTCCTCCAGTGCACATAACCACATCCAGCATTTCTGTGTGAAGTTTCTGGCTTCACCCTTGAAATCGTTCAGTAACACCAGAAAACCCAGCTTGAGACCTGAAGGCACATGATTTTTGCAGTACCTGGAGCTTCTCCACAACAGTGCTCAGCATTATGTGTAATACTGGGGAAAAGGGAACTGATTTCTATGCTTCTTACAGGTGACCTCTGGGTCCCCATATTCCTTGCATCCAAGCCATAAATTAGGGCCCTTTACTAAAAGCCCTCTCTCTTTCCCAGGAGACTTTTGGCAGCTATGCAAGCTGGACCTCTGGGGAAGATGGTAAGCCTACTGCTGTCAATGTTACCCACACTTCGCTAAAATTGGATTGAGCCCTAATTTGTCAGAGGGGAAGGAATATGAAGTACCCCTGAAAATTATTCATACTGTTCTGTAGAGAATGGGACAGAGATGAGACATCTCCCTCCCCTGATCGAACTGCCAGGACTGATAAAAAGTGTTGGAACCTGGAAACTACTGGCTGGTAGGGGTGAGGCTTCTGCTGCAGAAACCAGAAGGGATGTAACTGAGGAAACAGAGCCAGCAGTGAAATATGCAGAAAGGCTCCTAAAAGCTTCCCACCAACCTACAAACGCAAAGGGAATGTTTCTGCTGTGTATGTTCAGCTGTATAATGCTCAACTTCTAGGAGATGGCCCCTTCACCAAGAAACCCATGTTCCCTGTTGGGCTTAGATCTTTAAGATGGTTTCCCCAAATCTGCTGCATAATTTTCTAGTTGAATGTAGACACTGGCTGTGACTGGTGTTCTCACAGTCATTGCATTCGTGAGGTTATCTGGTGTGCAGTTTTCTGTGTTGAATGATGTGGGAGCTTTGACTAAAGGATTTCCCACATTCCCCACATTCATAAGGCTTTTCTCCTGTGTGAACTCTCCGGTGCTGAATGAGATTGGACTTTTGGCTGAAGGATTTCTCACATTCATCACACTTGTAAGGTCTGGCTCCAGTGTGAATTCTCTGGTGTTGATTGAGGGTGGAACTGTGGCTAAAGGATTTCCCACATTCCCCACACTCATAAGGCCTCTCTCCAGTGTGAATGCGCAGGTGCTGCACAAGTTTGCATTTGTAACTGAAAGATTTTCCACATTCAGTGCATTTATAAGGCCTTGCCCCACTGTGGATCTTCTGGTGTTGAATGAGATTGGAGCTTTGGCTAAAGGAATTCCCGCACTCACCACACTTATAAGGCCTGGCTCCAGTGTGAACTCTCTGGTGTTTAATGAGAGTAGAGCTGTAGCTGAAGGATTTCCCACACTCACCACACTCATAAGGCCTCACTTTACTGTGAATCTGTAGGTGCTGCACAAGTCTTAGTTTGTAGCTAAAGGCTTTCCCACATTCATTGCACTTATAAGGCCGGGCTGCAGTGTGACTTCTGTGGTGTTGAATGAGTCTGTAGCTTTGGCTAAAGGACTTCCCACATTCGCTGCACTCATAAGGCCTTGCTCCTGTGTTATCAGGTCTCTGGCAATTGATAAGGAGGGAACTTTGGTTAAAAGGTTTCTCACAGTCATCACAGTCCTGATAGTTTTTTCTAGTGAGAATCTGCTGATTCTGAAAAAGTGTGTATTCACAGCTAAACAGTTTCTCATACTCACTGCACTTGTACTGACTTTTTCCACCAAGAAAGGGCTCTGCACACTGAAAGCTGCTCTGTGGCTTTGTCCCTTTGAGTGTGGCCTGATGCTGGAGGAGGTTCAGCATAGCCAGGAAATCCTTGCCCACTTCCTCACAAGTGAAGGGCTTTGCTGATATGTGAAATCTGTAACTTCTCACACATGCCTTGTCTGTGTCCCTTCTGGATGGCTTCTCATTGCTGGGCTCTGGGTGGAGGCCAGGGCTGAACCTTGGTTGCTTCTCACACTCCTCACTGGGCTGTGAGTTTTGCTCAGGATGCAGGCCTTGGTGCTCAGGCAGCTGTAGATCATCTCTCCTGGCCCTGACACACCCCTCACAGGGCTGAGTCTTCTCAATGGATGGGTATGGAACTACAGTCTTGCCCCGTGATGTTTGTTCTACAGGAACACTCTCCACAGAAAATGCCACTGCCTCCTCCATTCCATACCAACAACCTGAAAGCACAGACGTGCGGGTGAGATGCCTGTCGTCTGTGGTGGAGGGGGCAGCCTCTACACAATTCTGTGTGAGACTCAGCACAGCCCATTGGATTGTTCTCAATATGAGGTTGATGTGCAGTATTGAGGCTCTGAAAGTCTTAAGAATTAGGAAGGCCTCATAAGATAAAGAATGTAAAGGGGAGAGGTGCAGAAAAGAAAGAAACATCCAGTTCAAGTTCTCTGCCAACACCCTTCATGAGAGCCTTGGCTGAGTGACATTTCAGTGCTATGTGAGAGTTTCATGAACAGCAGACTGGGACACTGGTTGGATTTTTTGGCAGCACAATTAGAGGTGGCAGGCTCATGAAGAGGTAGCTTAGCCCAGCCCTGTTGACCCTAGTGCCTACTAGCCAGGCAATTGGGGAAAGGAGGCAGCACCTGTGTCTGAAGTGAGCAGAGTTGAGTACAAGGTACTGGGGTAGGTGTGAGGGCCTTACCCAGTGAGGTCACAAGCGCAAAGTTCTCCAGCATCACATCGTGGTACAGGCATCTCTGATTCTCATCCAGGAGACCCCACTCCTCCCAGGAGAAGTACACAACCACATCTTCAAAGGTCACACTGCCCTGCCATGATGGGGGAAAGATGAAATCACAAACTCTCCCAAAGACCATAACCCATCACTGACACATCGACCTATGCCCACCCTCTCTCCAACTCGGGAGATGAAACCAGACCACTGTCTGCAAATGGCCCCACTGATCACTGGGGCCAGAAGTCACCAAGAGGAGGCACACAGACAAAAAGACATGGCACAGCTGCCAGGCAATGTCCCTAACTTGTGGGCAAACCAGGTAGGTCTCACACTGGGGCCCTGAGACTTACTCCTTCTGCAAATGCACATCCTTCTTAATATGGTACATCCCTCACATCTCTAGACACCACAGCCACATGTCCCAGGCCACCATCTGACCACCCCACAGCTTAAGTGCCTCTTTGGTGTCCCTATAAATTATGGTAGTTCAATCATCTCCTACTTTACCCTAGGGGGGAGGATGGGATCATGTCCTATGGTTGTAGAGATGACCAAACACAGGAGACCTAATGTTGGTCAGATGAGAGCAACAGCAACATATTAATCATCTACTCAGTCTGGGAGATGAGGAGACCACACACTCACAGAGCCAGAGTGGAGCTACATGAATGGAAAGAGTGAACAATGATCCTCCAGGGGCAGGCAGGGAACTGAAACCACCTGAGAAGGGATGAGCAGAAAGTCCACTTAATCCCTGTGAGAAAGAAGACTGTTGGGTTAGGAGACCTTATGTGTAGGAGCAGAGTGAGAAGAACCAGCACTCAGGCCATTTGAAGTCCTCATGGTTTCACAGCACAGCACTTAAATAACACTGGCTTTAATCTTTAATTTTAGGCTTACACCACAACCTGGCAAAAAACATCCAGAGTATACTTTGCCAATTCAAACAGGATTCAAATACTCCCAGGGACTTCTCATGACTTCCTGAGCTGCAGCAGCCCCAGATCTTTCTCTGGAGACCTCATTACTTAGGGGCAGGTCCTTGCCTCAGACTCTGCATTCAGAACATGTCTGCTCTCAGACACACGTGGCCCTCTCCACTTCCGGGCTGCACTCTCAGCCATCACAACTTTCTTCTGTTCACCCAAGCCACATTCAAAGCTCAGCCCCATGTAGTGGACCACCCCAGGCCTTGTGACTCTTACAAATGACCACGTTTGCCCAGGACCTGGTGCCACTAATAGCACTCTCTCTTCAGGTCCCATGAATCACTGTATCCAGTCCTCAGCTGTAAAAGGCAGGTGGGCCAATAGCTACCATCCAAGTGCAAGGCCTCACTGGGGGCACCTAACCCCTGCCAGCCAGGCCCCATCCCTGGGGAACCCAGAGGGCACCTCCCAGGTACAATCACATGGGCTCAATCTGCACTTGTCAGTCCAGTGCTGAAGATGTGGAATCATCAGCTCCCACTACCTCTCCACGTGCACATCTCTCATCTGCAGGCACAGCTGTCCCAACTGTCTCTCTGACTCATCACACAGCTTAAGAGGCCTCGATAAAGAGAACCCCCTACTGCTACAGCCCTGTGCAAGACCCAACCACCTGAAAGTGAAGTCACTCAGTCGTGTCTGACTCTTTGTGACCCCACAGACTGTAGCCTACCAGGCTTCTCCGTCCATGGGATTTTCCAGACAAGAATACTGGAGTGGGTTGCCATTTCCTTCTCCAGGGGATCTCCCCAACTCAGGGATCGAACCCAGGTCTCCCTCATTGTAGGCAGATGCTTTTACCGTCTGAGCCAGGGAAGTCCAACCATCTGAGGCAGCCTAAAATCCAGGCCCCCCGCCTTGTCTGCCTCTGATCTGTGCTTCAGTCTCAGGCACCCAGAACCATGCATGGATCTTAAAATATACCATAGCCCTCTTCCCAATTTGTTTGCACTTTCCCCTTTGGGGTTCCCTGGTGGCTCAATGGTAAAGAAGCTGCCCGCCAATGCAGGAGACATGGGTTTGATCCCTGGTCTGGTAAGATCCCCTGGAGAAGGGAATGACTACCAACTGTAAATATTGCCTGGGAAATCCCAAGGATAAAGGAACCTTGTGGTCTACAGTGGATGGGGTTGCAATGAGTCAGACACAACCGAGCATGCATGCACTGATGTACCCTACTATCAGAGCCCTTCTCTTTCCTACTACCATTATTGAAACATTTGCAGTCTCAATCTTTGGCTTATTAAGGATTAAAATTCACTGGTACTTTCCATGTGAGTTCCCATAATCTTCCCATACCTGAGTCCTAACTTCCTCTTACTACAAAGACACTAGTAGTTCGTGCTAATAACCTCACTTTAACTTAATTACCTCTTTAAAAATCCCACCTCCAGATACAGTCCCATTCTGAGGTCCTGGGGGTTAACACTTCAACTTAAAAACTTCAGGGAATGTAATTCTTCTCATTACATGGACACAAATGTTCCCATTCACCTCTAAACTCATCTAGCAGTGTGAGTGAAATACATCAGGCTCCATGAAAGATCACCACAAAGTTCTTGTGAGTCAAGAAAATGCTGAACAAGAGCAGCTCCAGTCTCAGGGTCCCTTTGCCCCAGTTATTCCTGGGCCTCTGCATTCACCACAGTCCACTCTTCCCTTGGGAGTCTTGGCCACTTGTTAGACTGTCCCTTCCTCCCACAAATGCCATCTCCTCCAACCAGGTGGCCCAGAAAGAGATGCAGAATGACCTGTTCTTTCTGACCTGAGAGTAACATTACCAAGGATGAGAATTCCCTTTCCTAAATGTGACACTGAGCTCCTTCCACCCAGTGGTCACCACCTATGTGGCTCTAATGCTGAACTGTTTCAGATTTCTACATTTTTATAACCTCCAACTAACTGGATACCTCCATTCTATATTTTCTGAAACACATCAGGCTCTTAAACATGGCCCAAAACAAAACTCCCGCTATCCTCACTGGAAATTGTTCCTACTCCCTTTACTGACTGCTCCAGCCCTGTGAATGGAGACCCCCATGTTCAGCTGTAAAGACAAAAACCTTAGGAGTCATCTGTGAAGAGGCCTTACAAATAAATAGCTGAGAAAACAAGCAAAAGACAAAGGAGAAAAGAAAGATTTACCCTACTGAATGCAGAACTCCAGAGAAACAGCAAGGAGAGATAAGAAAACCTTCAATGAAACAGAGGAAAACAACAGAATGGGGAAGACTAGAGAGAACTCTTCAACAAAATTAGATATACCAAGGGAACAATTCATGCAAGGATGGGCACAATAAAGGACAGAAAATGCTATGGATCAAACAAAAGCAGAAGAGACTAAGACGTGGCAAGAATACACAGAAGGACTATGTAAGAAAGATCTTAATGACCCAGATAACCACGATGGTGTGATCATTCACCTAGAGCCAGACATCCTGGAAGGCAAAGTCAAGTGGACCTTTGAGAGAAGCATCACTACGAACAAAGCTAGTGGGGGTGATGGCATTCCAGTTGAGCTATTCCAAATCCTGAAAGATGATGCTGTGAAAGTGCTGCACTCAATATTCCAGTAAATTTGTTTGGAAAACTCAGCAGTGGCCACAGGACTGGAAAAGGTCAGTTTTCATTCCAATACCAAAGAAAGGTACTTCCAAAGAACATTCGAATACTGTACAATTTGCAGTCACTGCAGTATGTAAACTGAGAGCTTCCAGACGTACAAGTTGGATTTAGAAAAGGCAGGGGAACCAGAGATCAAATTGCCAACATCTGTTGGATCATAAAAAAGGCAAGGGAATTAAAAAAAAAAAATCTACTTCTGCTTCATGGACTACGCTAACACCTTTGTGTGAATCACAACAAACTGGAAAATTCTTCAAGAGATGGGAATACCAGACCACCTTACCTGCCTCCGGAGAAATCTGTATTCAGGTCAAGAAGGAACAGTTTAAACCGGACATGGAACAACAGACTGCTTCAAAACTGGGAAAGGGGGACTTCCCTGGTAGTCCAGAGGTTAAGAATCTGCCTTGCAATGCAAAGGATGCAGTCTGACCCCTGGTCAGGGAACTAAGATCCCATATGCTGACATGCCTTGGAGTAACTAAGCCTGAGCCGATTCACTACAACAGCAAAGACCAGATGCAGCCAAATGAAATTAAACAACAACAACAAAAAAACTGGGGAAGGAGTCAAGGCTGTATATTGTCACCCTGCTTATTTAACTTATATACAGAATACATCATGTGAAGTGTTGGGCTGGATGAAGCACAACCTGGAATCAAGCTTGCCAGGAGAAATATCAATAACCTCAGATACACAGATGATACCATCCTGACGGCAAAAAGCAAAGAGGAACTGAAGAGCCTCTTGATGAAAATGAAAGAGGAGAGTGAAAAAGCTGGCTTAAAACTCAACATTCAAGAAACAAAGATCATAGCATCTGGTCCCATCACTTTATGGCAAATAGATCGGAAAACAATGGAAACAAGAGATTTTGTTTTCTTAGGCTTCAAAATCAATGCAGACAGTGACTGCAGGCATGAAATCAAAAGATGCTTGCTTCCTCCTTGGAAGAAAAGCTATGAAAAACTATGAAAAACCTAGGCAGTATATGTAAAACCTAGGCAGTATATGTAAAAGGAGAGACGTCGGTTTGCCAACAGACAGAGCTAAAGCTGTGGTTTTTCCAGTAGTCATTTGAGAACTGGACCATAAAGAAGGCTGAGTGCCAAAGAATTGATACTTTCAAACTTTGGTGTTGGAGAAGACTCGCGAGTCGCTTGGACTGCAAGGAGATCAAACCAGTCCATCCCTGGTTTGAAGGAATCAGGAAATCAGCCCTGAATATTCAATGGAAGGACTGATGCTGAAGCTGAAGCTCCAACACTTTGGCCTCTTCTGTGAAGAGTCAACTCATTAGAAAAGACCCCAAGGCTGGGAAAGGCAACAGAAGAGGGTGACAGAGAGGAGATGGTTGGACAGCATCACCAACTCCATGGACATGAGTTTGAGGAAGCTCCAGGAGACAGTGAAGGACAGGGAAACATTGTGTGCTGCAGTCACGGGGTTGCAAAGAGTCGGACATAATTCAGCAAGTGAACAAAGATCCAACAACTTCACCTCCACAATTGTGTCTTACACACATCCCACCTGAACTAGTGTGGCAGCCTCCTCTCACCCTCCCACCTAAAATGGAACATGCTGGGCAGCGTAAGGAAAGGGCACCTCCATCTTATGGTCCAAATCTCCCCTTATTCCTACCACCTCCAAAATCAACACCCATATTCCAGGTCTGAGTCCTACCTCCCTGCTCTGTTCTCATCAGAAGGAGACTGACATTTCCCTGAATACTGCCAGGCCGGCTTCACCTTCAAGCATCTTGGACGTACCGGTAAGTATGACCGAGACCACTTCAGTTTACTGATCTCTGGAATGAGGAACACTTCCAATAGTAACCTCCGGCCTTGTCCTGATGCTTCTCCAGGGCCCTGACACCACATGGATAGGGCTGCCATCAGTGAGCCCTGGGAACCCTGCCTTACTGTGAAGGTTCCAAAGGTGCTTCAGCTGTTGTGGGAACGATGAGGTAGACGAAGTGGAGGCAGGCGACCAGGGTGGAGCTTCATGGGCTCTGCTCTGCTCACCCCAGAGCAGAGAGCCCTCCAGCTGCCTAAACCCTGGGAGACTCAGTCCTCAGCCACAGGACTCAGTCTCCCTGTACTTCACTGTTATCAACCCTCTTAAGCTTGTTTTTCATCTAAAGACCTCCTGGGAAACTTCACGTTTCTCCTTTGCTGAAATTCTCCAATAGTCCCCAGGGATTTCAGAATGAAGAAATAACCCCTGAGCCTGCCAATCCAGGTGCCATTTAATGTTAATTCACTGTTCCCTAAAGAAACAGGTTTCCTGAATGCTCCCGCTCAGTCCAACCTCCAAGCCGCTATACTTGTGGCGCCCTCTGCCCATCACCCTCTCCCACACGCCATCACTGTCTGTCAGATACAGGGCCCGACCTATGACCACCTCAACATCCTGGATCCCAAGGCTGCAGGTATGTGAGCAGGTGCCCCACACTCTGGGCTTCAGTGTCTGCTGGGGTGAGGGCCCAGAGGACGAGGGTTACCTGATGCGGGTCCCTCAGTGTCGCCGCCGCCATCGGACTCCGAGGTGGAGCAGCCTGCTGCTTCAGATCTGCCCTGTGAAGCAGGCGCAATGGTTTTTCTTGCTCACGTCTCCTTCTCAGTCTGGGTCACCTTGGAACAGACCCAGTGTTCTGGAACCTCTGAGTAGGAAACAGATCGCCACTAGGAGGATGCTGGAAGTCCTGTCCCAACACGATGGTACACACAGAAATGCCCCTCTCCTGGACCTTCATTGGTTCCACGCTGATGTGCCTGTGTTGGCTCGGGGTCCTCTGGGCACTGTGGTTCTCACAGCAGTGAATCAAACACTGAATTAAATAAATAAAACAGTGATTTAAGCAGTGAATTAAAACTCTGCCTGCATGTATAGACTCTGCCCGTAGTGCAGGAGATACAGAAGATGTGAGCTCGATCCCTAGGTTGGGAAGATCCCCTGGAGAAGGAAATGGCTTTCTTGCCTGGGAAATCCCACGGACAGAGAAGCTTGGTGGGCTACACTCCATGAGGTCACAAACGAGTCAGACACGACTTAGTGACTAAACAACAACAGTCTTTTAGCTACTAACTGAACGTATTTTTTAATTAATTTTCTACTTTTGCTTGTGTGGGTCTTGGTCGTTGTGTACGGGCTTTCCCTAGCTGCAGAGAGCGGGGACCACTCTCTAGCTGCTCTGCACGGGCTTCTCATTGCAGGGGCTTCTCTTGTTGCTGTGCATGGGCTTAGTGGCTCTAACAGCGTGTGGGATCTTCCTGAAGCAGAGACTGAACTTACATCCCGTGCACTGGCAGGTGGGTTCTTACCCACTGTGCCACCAGGGAAGTTCCGTCTGCCTTTTTAATAAGTGGTAATGCTGTCTCAGTGATTCAACCTCGCTTCAAGAAACAAGAAGAAATATCTCAAAACTGCCAAACCTTACACCTAAAGTGACTAGAGAAAGAACAGTCCCCCTCAAGTTAGTATAAAAAAAGAAATTTTGGGGGCTTCCCAGGTGGCTCAGTGGTAAAGAACCTGCTTGCCAATTCAAAAGACACGGGAAGACCCCACATGCTGCAGAGCAACAAAGCCTGTGTTCCACAGCTGCTGAGCCTGTACGCTCAGGAGCCCGGAAGCCGCAACTACTGAGCCCACGTGCTGCAACTACTGAAGCCTGCATGCCCAGAGCTCACGCTCCAACAGAAGAAAGCACAGCAATGAGGAGCCCACACACTGCAACTAGAGAGCAGCCCCTGCTTGCCACAACTAGGGAAAAAGTTCGTGCAGCAACAAAGACCCAGTACAGACAAAAATTTTTTAAATTAGAAAAAGAAATCATAAAGACCAAGGCAGAAATGTGTGAAATAGCAACAAAGAAAACAACAGCAAAGATCAATAAGACTAAAAGTTGATTGTCTGAGAAGATAAACAAAATTGATAAACCTTTAGCCAGATTTACCAAAAAAGAGGTGGTGGGGGGAAGAGGACTCAAATCAATAAAATCTGACATGAAAAAAGAGAAATTAAAACTGACACTGTAGGAATACAAAGGATCATAAAAACTACTGCAAGCAACTCTATGAGGATAAAATGGACAGCATGAAGAAATGGACGAATTCTTGGAAAGGTATAACTTTCCAAGATTGAATCAGAAAGAATTAGAGAATATGAACAGATCAAACAACATGTAATTCAATAGAAGGTATAATTTAAAATCTTCCAACAAAGTCCAGGATCAGGTCGCTTCACAGGTAAATTCTATCAAACTCTTAACAAAAACTGCAGAGAGGAGAATATGCCCATACTTGTCCTATGAAAGTCATCACTCTGACACCAAAACCAGAAAAGAATACCACATATAAAAAATTATAGACCAATGTCACTGATGAACATAAATGCAAAAATCTTCAACAAAATATGAGCAAACAGAATCCAACAACACATTAAAAGGATCATACAGCTTGACTGAGTGGGATTTATCCCGGGGATGCAAGGAAAAACTGGGATCCAATTAAAGAATATACACAAATCAATCAATGTATACACTATATTAATAAATTAAAAATCAGATGATCATCTCAGTAGATGCAGAAAAAGATTCTAACAAAATTCAACACCCAGTCATGGTTTAAAAAAAAACTTTTCCAGAAAATAAGCACAAAAGGAATCTACCTCAACATAATAAAGGCTGTATAAAGCAAACCCACAGCAAACATCATTTTCAATGGTGAAAAGCCGAAAGCACTTCTGCTAAGAGTAGCAACAAGGTAATGATGTCCACGCTCACCACTACTACTCAGCACAGACTTGGAAGTCCTAGACACAGCACTCAAAAAAAGAAAAAGAAAGGAAATACTAATTGGAAAAGAGGAAGTAAAAGTGTCACTGTTTGCAAACGATGTACTAGACACCGAAAACCCTACAGATGAAACCAGAAAACTACTAGAGCTCATCAATGAATCTTAAAGTTGCAGGATACAAAAGTAATGCGCAGAAAGCTCTTGCATTCCTATGCACTAACAACAAAAGAACAGAAAGAGAAATTAAGGAAATAACCCCTTTTACCATAGGAAGAAAAAGAATAAAATACCTAGGGATAAACATACCTAAGGAGGTAAAAGACCTGTACTCAGAAATCTATAACATACTGATGAAAGAAATCAAAGATGACACAAAGAGATGGAGAGAGATATCAAGTTCTTGGATGGGAAGAGTCAATATTGTGAAAATTACTAAAGTACACAAAGCAATCCACAGATTCAATGCAATCCCTATCACATGACCACCAGCATTTTTCACAAAATTAGAACAAAAAAATTTACCATTTGTATGGAAAGCAAGAAGACTCCCAAGAGCTACAGCAAACTACAAAGAAAAATGGAGCTGTAAGGATCAGGCTCCCCGCCCTCAGACTGTACTACAAAGCTATAGTAACCAAGACACCACGGCACTGGAACAAAAAAAATACAGATCGATGGTACATGACAGAAAGCCCAGTGACAAACCCACACATCTATGGGCCATCTAGTCTATGACAAGGGAGGCAAGAACACATACCGGAGAAAAGAAGTCTCTTCTGTAAGTAGGGCTGGGAAAACTGGACAGAATGAAATTAAAACACTACCTTTTAAAAAAAAAAAAACAAGAAAAACACTACCTAACACGATACTCAAAAATAAACTTTAAATGGATTAAAGATCTAAAATGTAATACTAGCTTCTAAAAGACTCTTAGAGGAAAACTTAGGGAAAACACTCTTTGACATAAATCACAGCAAGACCTTTTTTGAAGCACCTCACACAGTAATGAAAATAAAAACAAAAATAAATAAATGGGATCTAATTAAATTTACAAGCTTTTCCACAGTAAAGGAAACCACAAACAAGAAAAGATATCCCTCAGAATGGTATAAAATACTTGCAAACAAAGCAGCAAAGGACTAGTTTCCAAATACACGAATAGGGACTTCCCTGATGGGCCAGTGGTTAAGAATCTGCCTTGAAATGGAGGGGACGTGGGTTCAATCCTCAGTCGGGGAACCAAGACCCCACATGCTGCAGAGCAACTAAGCCCAGTGCCACAAGCACTAAGCCCACGTGCCACATCAAAAGATCCAGCACGATGCAATGAAGACTCCATGTGCTGCAACTGGGGCCTCACATGAAGACATAAAAAGTTAAAACAAACCAAAACATATAAACAGCTCATGCAGCTCAATATCAAAAGTCAAACAAATGGGCAGAAGAACTAAATAGACATTTCTTGAAAGAAAACATACAGATGGCCAAGAGGCACATGGAAAAATACTCCACGTCACTAATTATTAGTGAAATGAAAATCAAAACTACAATGAGGTATCACCTCACATCAATCACAAAGGCCTTCATCAAGAAATCCTCAAGCAGTAAGTGCTGGAGAGAATGTGATGAAAAGGGAACCTTCCTGCACTGTTAGTGGGAGTGTAAACTGACATAGTCACTATGGAGAACAGTATGGAGGTTCCTCGAAAAACTAAAAACAGAACTACCATTATGACCAAGCAATCCTGGGCATATGCTCTGAAAAAAACCTTAATTCAAAAAGATATATATGTGTGTGTGTGTAAGATAATGTTCATTGAAGCACTATCACAATATTCAGGACATGGAAACAACCTACAGATGTCCATCACCAGATGAGTGGATGAAGGTGTCGTGTGTGCTGGAGAAGGAAAGCACGCACGAGAGAGAGTGCTCAGCCATAAAAGGGACAGGACTGGGTCCCCCGCAGAGATGTGGGTGGACCTACAGTCTGCTGAGTGAAGTCAGAAGGAGAGAGACAATCATCCTAAGTATGTGCAGTCTAGAAAATGGTACAGGTGAACCTACTGCTGCTGCTGCTAAGTCGCTTCAGTCGTGTCCGACTCTGTGCGACCCCGTAGACGGCAGCCCACCAGGCTCCCCCGTCCCTGGGATTCTCCAGGCAAGAACACTGGAGTGGGTTGCCATTTCCTTCTCCAATGCATGAAAGTGAAAAGTGAAAGTGAAGTCCCTCAGTCGTGTCCGACTCTCAGCGACCCCATGGACTGCAGCCCACCAGGCTCCTCCATCCATGGGATTTTCCAGGCAAGAGGACTGGAGTGGGGTGCCATTGCCTTCTCCTACTGCCAGGGCACAAATAAGAGATGCAGACACAGAGAATGGACGAATGGACATGAGGGGAGGGGAAGGGGAGAGATCGGATGAATTGGGAGATTACATTTGACATAAATACACTACGTGTATAAAACAGAGAGCTAGTGGGAACCTGTGACACACCACAGAGAGCTCAGCTCGGTGCTCCATGATGACTTGGGGGGTGGGGGGATGTATGTATTCGTATGGCTGACTCACTTTGTTGTACAGCAGAAACCATCATGACACTGTAAAGTAATCACCCTCCAATTACCAAAAAAAGACAATGCAGTAGATTCAGGGCTCTTTCCTTAATGATTAGAAAACTGGGGTTATTAAAAAAGTTCAAAGCAGCATTGGATTTCAACCATCAAACTCCCCAAATCTGAAAAAGTAGTATGTTATTTAACTTCAGAGCAACATCTCTGAATAATTATTTACAAAACAGTTTTTGCTAGGGAACTGTTGACCAAATCCACCCGCCCTGGCCAGGCAGGCTTGCCTGAGTTGTCTCACAAAAGGAAGTCTCAAAAAAGAACATGTACTGCAGGACAAAACTAACCCGAAAACTAACTGGGAGACTCAGGGAAGGGCAAAAGAGGGAGGAGATGACCAACCCTCCAAAGACCTTCTCACTGGAACCCACCTCAGCTGAGAGATGTTCGTGTCACCAGGAAGGCCCCCAAGTCAGGCTATGGGCCAGGTGAGATGACTGGCAGGAGCCACACCAGAAGCTAACCCCATCACCAGAACACCTGAGACTGTGAGCCACGTGGCAGAGCAGTCCCCCTGGGTTTCCTTGCCCTCCTGCTCTCAGTCAGGGTGCCCCTTCCCAATAAAGTCTCCTGCACATGTGTCTTCTCAGACAATTCATTTCTGAGTGTCAGACAAGAGCCCACTCTTAGGCCATGGAAAGGGTCTCCCTTCCTTCAACAGATTCTTGTGTAGCCTACAACTACTGAATGGCTTCAACTGTTATTCAACAGTGAATGTAAAATTCCCAACAGATGAACTGGAATAGTTCACGAGATTATAAACATAAAAGGAAAGTTTATATTAAATACATGACTGAATATTCTAAGGGGAACTTTCTGAGCCCACATCTTTGGAAAAAGATGTTCTCCCTACCCAGCAGACAGAGCAGAACATAGACACAGCGGTCAATGCTAATCAGCACAAAGTGACAAAATGTTGAGAAACATAAAGACACAAGAAAGGTTTTCATCTGCCAGTGGCCTGGGTTTACAACCAGAGTCATCCAAAGGACAAAGATAGAAGTGAATAAGTAAGAAAAAGCCAAACATGCTTACCAGGATCAGGATGGTACACGTGGCTCTGACTTCATAGGCAGGTCCAGAAGGAAGTCTACTGCTGAGAATGGATTGGACTTACTGCTTGTACCTGTAAAGAACAAAGACAAGGGAGGCATCAGCCCAGACGACAAGGCCCAAACACACCACGTCAGTATCACAGACGCTGACAATACTCCCTCTCAGTCCACCTGGAAAGCCCCAGGAAGATATACATACACACCCACACCCCATATTGCTGTTTTCGCTCCTCACCACGCTAACAGGAATGTCAATCTACACCAGGAGTTTCAGGATCCAGTCTAGGAAACAGGACAAGTCAGAGGAGTCAGTGGATGGAGCTAAGACTTTGATCCCAAAGAGGTGTGCATACAAAGCTTAACGGCCTAGAAACCACTCAGGAGGCAAGTCATGCTGGGAGAAAGTCCCATATTCTTTCTATGTAAATAGAGGATGTGTTTACATCCAGCTTCATTCAATCCAAAAGCTGCCACCACATGATCCCTTTAGAGAAAGGACCAACTTGTTAGCAAAGACCAAGTGATCCAAAGAGGTCTCATCTCATGCCCAAATTGGAATTACAGTTATAGTGAGGAATTTCCAAGGATCCCAACCCAGTCTGAGTGAAGATAATAGCCAAATTAAAGTTAGTAGAAACTACTCCATCAATTTAGAAAGTATGTTAGAGACTGATTTTATTTGAATCAGAGGAATCCAGTGACAAAGATAATGGGTAATTCTAATACCAGAAAATTAACTTGGTTGGTCACATAACAAATCACTTTAATTTAATAATAAGAGCAATCTTTTGTAATAACAAAGCTATTTGGTATAGACTGTTTCATAGTAACAAAGAATAATCAACCTGGATTATTAGTCTCTCAGTGACTAATAATAAAGAGAGATTAAATAAATCATGCTGCATCCTCATAATAAGCATTAGGTAGTCGTGGACATGATCAATAAATTTTCTCTACTGCTGAGCCTTCAGACCATAATTTACATTCCAGAAAAAGAATGCCATATTCAGAATATCTTAAGACAGATATCTTAATAAAAATATCTAATACATATTCTTACCTACTCTTACAAGTAAGAATATCAACAGTAAAAATACGTACATTCTTACTATATATTTAAGAATATCATATAGCAATACTACAAAGAACATTTATTAGTAAAGAGGAGAAGTGAGCACCAGGATTTAAGGCAGAAAAGGATAGGCTAAGTCTCCCACCCACCAAAAAAATATGTCCTTTTCATCACAGGGGACTGGAATACAAAAGTAGGAAGTCAAGGGAGGCATGGCAAGTCTGGCCATGGCGTATAAAATGAAGCAGGGCAAAGGCTAACAGAGTTTTGCCAAGAGAACGCACTGGTCATCACAAACACCCTCTTCCAACAACACAAGAGAAGATTCTACACAGGGACATCACCAGATGGTCAATACCAAAATCATACTGATTATATTCTTTGCAGGAGAAGATGGAGAAGCTCTATACAGTCAGCAAAAACAAGACCGGGAGCTGACTGTGGCTCAGATCATGAACTCCTTATTGCCAAACTCAGACTTATATCGAAGAAAGTAGGGAAAACCACTAGACCATTTACGTATGACCTAAATAAAATCCCTTACGATTATACAGTGGAAGTGACAAATAGATTCAAGGGATTAGATCTGATAGACGGAGTACCTGAAGAACTATGGACGGAGGTTCGTGACATTGTATAGGAGGCAGTGATCAAGACCATCTCCAAGAAAAAGAAATGCAAAAAGGCAAAATGGTTGTCTGACGAGGCCTTACAAATAGCTGAGAAAAGAGAAGCAAAAGGCAAAGGAGGAGAGGAAAGATATACGCAACTGAATGCAGAGTTCCAAAGAACAGCAAGGACAGATAAGAAAGCCTTCCTCAGCAATCAATGCAAAGCAACAGAGGAAAACAACAGAATGGGAGAGACTAGAGATCTCTCAAGAAAATTAGAGATACCAAGGGAACATTTCAGCAAAGATGGGCACAATAAAGGACATAAATGGTATGGACCTAACAGAAGCAGAAGATATTAAGAGATGGCAAGAAAACACAGAAGAATTGGACAGAAAAGATCTTCATGACCCAGATAATCACGATGGTGTGATCACTCACCTAGAGCCAGACATCCTGGAATGCAAAGTCAAGTGGGCCTTAGGCAGCATCAGTATGAACAAAGCTAGCAGACGTGATGGAATTCCAGTTGAGCTATTTCAAATCCTAAAAGATGACGCTGTGAAAGTGCCGTACTCAATATGCCAGCAAATTTAGAAAATTCAGCAGCGGCCACAGGACTGGAAAAGGTCAATTTTCATGCCAATCCCAAAGAAAGTTAATGCCAGAGAATGTTCAACCTACTGCACAATTGCACTTAGCTCACACACTAGCAAAGTAATGCTCAAAATTCTCCAAGCCAGGCTTCAACGGTACATGAAATGAGAACTTCTTGATGTTCAAGCTGGATTTAGAAAAGGTAGAGGAACCAAAAATCAAATTGCCAATATCTGTTGGATCACAGAAAAAACAAAAGAGTTCCAGAAAAACATCTACCTCTCCTTTATCAACTACGCCAAACCCTCTGACCATGTTGTACAAATGCAGTCTGGTTGATAATCAGGACTCCCGATTACAAAGCTGCTAACCCCTGGGAAAATATAAACACCAGTCTTTGGTTATACAAGAAGGCCTAGACAAGAAGAACCATTTTTCTGAATTGGTTCCGTTGCTGCTTTGTCTCTGAAATCAGTATCTTGCAAGTAAGGGACTGCCTTTTACAGTTCTTGTAAGGCCCATGACATACAGCACTCTATGGAAAGATTATCAGTGCTACGATGGACGAGAATTCTGATCAAGAAATCACCACAGAAGTCAGGAAGGATTATACTACTTAAGATGCTCTTGTTATAGAAAAAGCTGTGAAAGCTATAAAGTCTGAAACAATAAATTCCTACTGGAGAAAAATGTGTCCAGATGACTTCATAGGATTTAAAACAAAGGCAGTCAAGAAAATCATGAGAGAGACTGTATGTATGGTGGCCGGGGGAGGGGAGCAGGTGAGAAGGTGAAGGGTTTCACGATATGGATCTTGGAGAAATTCAAGAGCTAACTGACTCCATACCAGAGGAATGAACAGAAGACAACTTGATGGAGATGAGTGCTTCTGAACCCGTGCTGGAGTAATATGATGAACCAGTGCCAGAAAACAAAATGACCTTAGACAATCCAGCAGAAGGGTTCTGATTACTTAAGACCGCTTTTGACTTCTTTTATAAGATGGAGACCTATATGATATGGGCACTGAAACTAGAGCAAACACAAACAGTGGAAGAATTGGTGCCATACAGAAACATTTTTTGAGAAATGAAAAAATTTAAAAAGTCAGACAGAAGCTGGCTGATCCATGTTGATGTATGGCAGAAATGAACACAATACTGTAAACCAATTATCCTCCAATTACAAATAAATTTAAAAAAGAAAATGAAATGAAGAAAACAGAATAAGCCCTTTAGTCATAATACCTGCTACAAAAAAGGGCAATTCAGACATTTTCAATGTTAGGAGTTGCCATGTCTTTATAAATAGTTCCCATTCTTGAACTGGAATGATCCGCAACAAAAACTAGCAACCACAACATAAGCAAAGTAACTACTTAAATAGGATGTCATGATAAAATGTTTTCTGAATAAATGATCACATGAAGGAATACATCTGTTAGCCAATGCAGCCATAAATAAAAACGTTAATGAGGTAAAACTGGTCATGATGACAATAAAACAATATCAAACTAAAAAGTTCTTATTAAGCTTAATTCATTTTAACATATTTTGACAAAAAGTCTCAAATCCATTGCAGCAAATCTTATTAATTAAACCAGAAATCTATTACCATTTTTTAATCCTATGCTTTAATTTGTACATGCTTACCCTTTATTTAAGGATAACCATGAATAAAACATGAAAATCAGTAAAAACTCTTATAACCAACCATTCATTAGCGTATAAGCTAGGCTACCATGGACCAATCATATTGCTGCTTCATTATTAACACATGAATATGTGTAAATATGAGTTTTTTCACATTATCTTATTTTTAATTAAGGTAGAGTTGACTTACAACATTATATAAGTTTCAGGTGTACAACATAGAGATCGCCACTTTTAAAGTTTCCACTTGATTTACAGCTATAACGTATCGACTACACTCTGTACAACATATGCCGTAGCTTATCTCACACCCAGTAGTTTGTACCTCTCGTGTGCTACTGCTGTCAGGCCCTGTTCCTCCCTAGTAACCACGAGTTGGTTCTCTACATCGTGAATGTTTCTTTTTGTTATCGCCACCACTTTGTTTTGTTTAGATTCCACATAAAAGTGATATCATACAGTATTTGTCTTTCTCTTTGAATTATTTCACTAAGCATAATACCCTCCAAGTCCACCCACGTTGCATATGGAAAAATTTCATTCCTTTGATGGCTGCGTAGTATTTTATTCCATTAAATATATGTACACAGTATATATAATAAATATATAAAAGATATATGCATTTATAGATAGATATCCCACATCTTTATTCATTCATCTGTTGATCATCATAGGTTCCTCCCATATATTTCTTGGCTATTGTAAATAATGCTGCTATGAACACTGGGGTGCATGTATCTTTTCAAATCAATGGGTTTTTTTTTTTTTTAAATAAATACCCAGGGGTGGAAATACTGAATCCTAAGCCTTTGCTTGTGTGGATCACAATCAACTGTGGAAAATTCTGAAAGAGATGGGAATACCAGACCACCTGATCTGCCTCTTGAGAAATTTGTATGCAGGTCAGGAAGCAACAGTTAGAACTGGACATGAACAACAGACTGGTTCCAAATAGGAAAAGGAGTATGTCAAAGGCTGTATATTGTCACCCTGTTTATTTAACTTATATGCAGAGTACATCATGAGAAACGCTGGACTGGAAGAAACACAAGCTGGAATCAAGATTGCTGGGAGAAATATCAATAACCTCAGATATGCAGATGACACCACCCTTATGGCAGAAAGTTAAGAGGAATTCAAAAGTCTCTTGATGAAAGTGAAAGTGGAGAGTGAAAAAGTTGGCTTAAAGCTCAACATTCAGAAAACAAAGATCATGGCATCTGGTCCCATCCCTTCATGGGAAATAGATGGGGAAACAGTGGAAACAGTGTCAGACTTTATTTTTTGGGGCTCCAAAATCACTGCGGATGGTGACTGCAGCCATGAAATTAAAAGACGCTTACTCCTTGGAAGGAAAGTTATGACCAACCTAGATAGCATATTCAAAAGCAGAGACATTACTTTGCCAACAAAGGTCCGTCTAGTCAAGGATATGATTTTTCCAGTGGTCATGTATGGATGAGAGAGTTGGACTGTGAAGAAAGCTGAGCGCTGAAGAATTGATGCTTTTGAACTGTGGTGTTGGAGAGTCCCTTGGACTGCAAGGAGATCCAACTAGTCCATTCTAAAGGAGATCAGCCCTGGGTGTTCTTTGGAAGGAATGATGCTGAAGCTGAAACTCCAGTACTTTGGCCACCTCATGTGAAGAGTTGACTCATCGGAAAAGATTCTGATGCTGGGAGGGATTGGGGGCAAGAGGAGAAGGGGACGACAGAGGATGAGATAGCTGGGTGGCATCACTGACTCGATGGACGTGAGTCTGAGTGAACTCTGGGAGTTGGTGATGGACAGGGAGGCCTGGCGTGCTGTGATTCATGGGGTCGCAAAGAGTTGGACACGATTGAGTGACTGATCTGATCTGATCTGATGGTAGTTCTAGTTTTAGTTCTTTTAAGGAACCTCCATTTCCTATTCACAGTGGCTGTACCAATTTACATTCCCGCTAACAGAGTAGGAGGGCTCTTTCTCTTTTTTCACATCCTTGTTATTTGTGGTGTTTTTGATGACAGCCATCTGACAGCTGTGCAGTGATATCACTGTGGTTTTGATTTGCATTTCTCTAATTAACAATGTTGAGCATCTTTTCATGTGCCTGGTGGCTATGCATAAATATGGTACAATACTATAAATGTATTTTCTTTTCTTTATGATTTTCTCAAGAGCATTTTCCTTTCTCTACCTGTAAGTATAAAATACATATAAAATAAAATATATATGCTGGTCAACAGTAGACTATTAGTAATTATGTTTGGGAGAATCAAAAGTTATACGCAAATCTGTGATTGTGTAGGGGATTGACACGCATAACTCCTGCAGTTTAAGGGTCAAGTGTATCTACAAAGTAAAAATCTGTAAAACTCCTTTACATTATTACTACTACTATGAAAAAAAACCCTAAAAACCTCATTTTGGAAAAAGGCAAAGGACCGAATCATCACACTGTGAAAGGAGAAATAAAACAAGATATTTTTGTATCTTTTTCTATCTGAACTTCTACTCTCATAACTTTCTTATTTGTGAAAAACATATTCCACCTAATAAAGGGAACGGGAGGGTAGAACCATCACCTATATTGATGGTACAGGCAAGAATCATCATCGGCAGGACTTCCCTGCTTGAGCCTCAGGTTCAATCCCTAGTCAAGGAACTAGATCCTACATGCCACAAGACCCAGTGAAGCCAAATAAATAAATATTAAAAAAAAAAAAAAAACTAGAGACTTCCCTGGCGGTCCAGTAGTTAAAATATGCCTTCTTTCAAAAAAGAAAAAAGAAAAGGACTACCTTCCCAAACAGGGAACCTAGGTTTGAGGAAACTAAGAACCCACATGCCACAGGGGAAGTAAGCCCAGGCGCTGCATCTACTGAGCCCTTGCACCACAACTAAAGGAAAGTCTGTGATGAACAGCCTGCACGCTGCAACTAAGGCCTGTCACAGCCAAAACTAGAGAAATAACATAAATATTAAAAATAAAATACCCAGGAAAATTTGAATACTGTTTGGTACTGCATAATACGGAGAAACTGTTTATAGTTACATATGATAAAGATTAGAGAAGGCAGTGGCACCCCACTCCAGTACTCTTGCCTGAAAAATCCCACAGACAGAGTAGGGATCGCGAAGAGTCGGACATGACTGAGCAACTTTACTTTCAATTTTCACTCTGCTGCATTGGAGAAGGAAATGGCAATCCATTCCGGTTTTCTTGCCTGGAGAATCCCAGGGACAGAGAAGCCTGGTAGGCTGCCGTCTCTGGGGTCGCACAGAGTCGGACACAACTGAAGTGACTTAGCAGCAGCAGCAGCATGATAAAGATACTAATTAAACAAACAAAAAAAAGTCCTAGCCTATTACATACACTTATGTGTTATCTCATGGCTTGTAGGATCTTAGCTCCCTGACCAGGAACTGAACCCACACCCTCAGCAGTGAAATCATGGAGTCCTAACCCCCAGGCCACCAGGGAATTCCCTTATTTGAACTTTTATAGATGTAATGATATGGCTTTTGGAGTTTGCCTTAAGATAAGCAATTGCTGAGGGAAATAGAGCAGGATTATAAATGAAATGATTTTGGCTGTGAGTCAGTTCATTTGTTGCTATATGATGACTTCTTGTGGGTTTTTTTCTTTTTTCCTATTACCGTGTCCACTTTTCCAGGAGTTTTTAAGATTCTGTATTGCACTCACCTCACACACTAGTAAAGTAATGCTCAAAATTCTCCAAGCCAGGCGTCAGCAATACGTGAACTCTGAACTTCCAGATGTTCAAGCTGGTTTTAGAAAAGGCAGAGGAACCAGAAATCAAATTGCCAACATCCGCTGGATCATGGAAAAAGCAAGAGAGTTCCAGAAAAGCATCTATTTCTGCTTTATTGACTATGCCAAAGCCTTTGACTGTGTGGATCACAATCAACTGTGGGAAATTCTGAAAGAG
>NW_011494955.1:700894-701163 GCF_000754665.1 Bison bison bison | reverse complement strand
GGAAGGAAAGTTACGACCAACCTAGACAGCATATTCAAAAGCAGAGACATTACTTTGCCAACAAAGGTCCGTCTAGTCAAGGATATGATTTTTCCAGTGGTCATGTATGGATGAGAGAGTTGGACTGTGAAGAAAGCTGAGCGCTGAAGAATTGATGCTTTTGAACTGTGGTGTTGGAGAGTCCCTTGGACTGCAAGGAGATCCAACTAGTCCATTCTAAAGGAGATCAGCCCTGGGTGTTCTTTGGAAGGACTGATGCTGAAGCTGAA
>NW_011494955.1:692218-700794 GCF_000754665.1 Bison bison bison | reverse complement strand
GACTCTGATGCTGGGAGGGATTCGGGGCAGGAGGAGAAGGGGACGACAGAGGATGAGATGGTTGGATGGCATCACTGACTTGATGGACATGAGTTTGAGTGAACTCCGGGAGTTGGTGATGGACAGGGAGGCCTGGCGTGCTGCAATTCATGAGGTCACAAAGAGTTGGACCTGACTGAGCAACTGAACTGAATCTTACTTACAAAATTTTTATATTAATAATCAAACATGTTGAGCTTGTTTTCCATTTGCTATATACTACCCTTTTATTCTGAAGTGTATCATAGCTCAAAACCTGTCATGTTGATACCAGTATGCGGGGAGCCAGCAGGAGGCACTCTGCCCGTGGCAAAGGTCATGAGGAAGGAGGCTCGACATACGCAAAGGCAGGATCGAGCCTCAGGAGTCCCCCTGGAAATCCTCGAGCATCTACCCCCATAACCAGAGCCTGCCTACTTTACTACTTTGTGGTCTCACCTACACCTCTGACTTTACGGGGGGCTGTCCCCCACCACCTCTTTCAGAGAAGGAATTAACTTAGAGCTCCAGTTCATAATAATTCCTGGGCGTGACAGGAGTGTTTCAACCTACAAACTCCTCTGAAGGTTCTCTAGCCTGCCTGACAGGCTTGTCTGGCCACATGTGATTGCTCACAGCCTCCCAACCGTGAGAGGCTCGAGATGCTTTAAACCTTCTAAAAACAGGTTCTTTAGAGAAGTTAGAAAACTATTAGTATAAGTATAGTGGGCTGATTAGAAATTGTATTGGTGAAGGGTTTTTCATTTGTTGAGACTTTACTGCTAAGTCTCCATATCCCCTGCCCTTACACACATTAATGAATATATAGAAGAAATAACTATTAACCTTTGATATAAATCACGTTAGACCTTAGGCTAAGTAAATTCTTTCCTTAATTAAAACCCACTACACCCTCACCCTATAGGAATGTAACTTTATTTGGGTGGCGTCTGTTTTAAGAATAATCAGCCTTGGAGAAATAAGTGTTCTGGTTGACTGACCGCTGTCACAAGGAGAGGGTCATAAATTGTCAGCAGGCCCCCCTGGCCAGAAGATGATGCAACACCCCTAAGACCTCTGTATACATTTGTGTGAAGCACCTGACTTTAATAAAAGTCAGGACTGCTGTCCCCACGTGACTTTTGTATAATATCTCAGTGTATAAAAACAGACTTTGGAAAATAAAGAATTGGGATCAGTTCCTCGAAAGACTGGTCTCCCCATGTCTCTCTCTCTCTCAAACTCTGGCTGAGTCTCCATCTGGAGCGCGGAGCCCGCCATGCTTACTAATTATGCCTGGGCTTCTAAGATCTGACCGGGGAGGCCTCAGTGTCTCCTCTCCTTCGGGAGAACGGAAGGACACCTGTGGCCTACGTAAGTGATGCAAGCTTCTTGTCTTGAAGTTTTATTGGTCTTCCGCATAAACCAAGCTACTCAGCCTCTTTTCTCCACTGAATTTTCCTGGTGAGCTATCCTCATTCTATTACTCTTTATATCTCTAATTAATATTTAAATAAGTCGCCAACGCCGTCCCCGCTTCGAATACCCTGTGCGACTCTTTGTGACCCTATAGACTGTGTAGCTGGGCAGGCTCCTCTGTCCACGAGATTCTCCAGGCAAGAATACTGGAGTGGGCTGCCATGCTCTCCTCCGGGGGATCTTCCTGACCCATGGATCGAACCCGCACCTCCTGTATCTCCTGCACTGCAGGCAGATTCTTAACCCACTGAGCTACCTGGGAGGCCCCAGTATTATTTTACTGTTCATCAGTTTTCCTTAGCAAAGTTAAAAATACTAAATCCCTTCAACCTCAGGAGAAGTAAGACAGAGAAATACAGTCAGTCGTGCCAGTAGACGTGCAAAGTAGGGAAGAGAAGACCCAACTACGTGGATTATTTCAGAGTTCTCACCAAGCTTTCACTTGTATTACCATCAGGTCAGACTGTTATTGAAGCCTCCTACACTGTTGGTGGGAATGTATATGTTAGCCAAAAAGTTTGTCTGGGTTTTCTGTAAGATATCGCAGCAAAACCCCAGTGAACTTTTTGCCAACCTGATGAGACTGGTACAGCCACTTTGGGAAACAGTATGGAGGTTCCTTACAACATGACCCAGCAATCCCACTCCTGGGCAAGTACCTGGAGAAAACCACTGTTCTAAAGGATACACGTACCCCAAATACCTGTCATGGTATTTCCAGGTCATGTGACTAGCACCGCAATGGAGGGGACACTGGTTCGACCCCTGGTCTGGGAAGATCGCACATGCCATGGAACAACTACGCCTGTGCGCCACAACAAGAGGAGCCCCTGGTGTTCGCAGCCGCCGCCGCGCCGCCATCACTCTCCAACGCCAGTGCCGCCTCCAGCTCGCCGAGCTCCAGCCGAAGGAGAAGGAGGGTAAGTAAGGAGGTCGCTATACCATAGCTTGTACAAAGCAGACTGCCCGCAAATTGACAGGTGGTAAAACACCGAGGAAGCAACTTGCTACAAAAGCCACTCGGAAGAGTGCGCCCTCTACTGGAGGGGTGAAGAAACCTCATCGTTACAGGCCTGGTACTGTGGCCCTCGATGAAATTAGACGTTATCAGAAGTCCACTGAACTTCTGATTCGCAAACTTCCCTTCCAGCGTCTGGTGCGGGAAATTGCTCAGGACTTCAAAACAGATCTGCGCTTCCAGCGTGTAGCTATTGGTGCTTTGCAGGAGGCAAATGAGGCCTATCTGGTTGGCCTTTTTGAAGACACCAACCTGTGTGCTATCCATGCCAAACATGTAACAATTATGCCAAAAGACATCCAGCTAGCACGCCGCATACATGGAGAACGTGCTTAAGAATCCACTATAATGGGAAACATTTCATTCTTTAAAAAAAAAAAAAAAAAATCTCTTCTTCCTGTTATTAGTAGTTCTGAACGTTAGATATTTTTTTCCCATGGGGTCAAAAGGTACCTAAATATATGATTGCAAGTGGAAAATAGGGGACAGAAATCAGGTATTGGCAGTTTTTCCATTTTCATTTGTGTGTGAATTTTTAATATAAATGTGGGGACATAAAGCATTAATGAAAGTCAAAATGTTTCAGTCAACAAGTTCCAGCAGTTCAACTTTATAACAATTATAAATAAACCTGTTGAATTTTTCTGGACAATGCCAGCATTTGGATTTTTTTAAAACAAGTAAATTTCTTATTGACTGCAAAAAAAAAAAAGAGAGAGAGAGAAGCCACTGCAACAAGAAGTCTGTGAACTGCAACTAGAGAAAGCCCGCAGCAATGAAGGTCTAGCACAGTGAACAGAATAAAGATGCCCACCGCGGCGATAGCTTCGGAGGAAATTCAGACACAATTCAAGTTACCACTGGACTTAGGACTTTGTCAGTGACAATGAGCTGTGAGGCTAATACACGAAACTTGAAAAAGTAGAGCTATATTGTCGACGTAATCAGGAGAGAGAAAACAACAATGCTCTTTAAGAGTTCAGTTCTAGGGCTTTCCTGGTGGCCCAGTGGCTAAGACTACACGCTTCCAATGCAGGGAGTCCGGGTTCAATCCTGATCTGGAAACTGGATACCACATGTTGGGAACTGAGAGTTTTCATGCCAAAACTAAGACCAGACACAGAAAAATAAATTAAGTATTAAAAATAAATAAAACAAAAGTTCAGTTGTAAAAGATGACAGAAACAGTACAACAAGAAATGCACTGGATCACTAAGAGAGAAAAAACTATTTTTAGAAGGAATAAGTGTTTATAAAGTTAGTTCAAAAAGAGACTGAAAGAGAGAGCAGTAACAGGTCACCAGTCATGAGATTTGATCAAGAACCAGTCTGCAGACAAATTGAGACATGAGGGCATGGCTCTTAGCTGGCATTTGAGTTAAACTGATTTGTTTTAGGTCAGGAAGCACAAACTGTTTTCACATGGTGAGCTCTGCTCTTTCTGTGGGTGGCAGGAGCTGAATATCAACAGAGAAGGGAGTCATACCGGGGAACTTAATGAAGTAACAATTAAGATCTCCTGGCCCTGCTGAAAGTTTAATAAAGAGACTGAGCCAAGAACTGCAATCTGGAGAGGAAAACACCAGGAAATGGGAAAGCTGCTGGTCCAGGGCCAACGTGTGCACAGGGGCTCAGGTGAGCGGGGTTCTGGAAGTTTTAAATGACAGATGTGAGCTCTCTTACCTCAAAGTACTGAAATATTTATGATTACTAAGACAGTTCAGGGGAAGATGTCCTAGATTTTCTGAGTGTTCCTCAGCTAAGTGAAGGTGGTAAGGCTAAAAAGGAAATCTCCATGTGGAATCTTTTTAGCCAATTGGGAACAGTGACATCTTAGAGCAGTGATGATCAACCCAAGACTTCACATCTCTAAAGAGCAGAGAACCTATCTGAGACCCTAGCCAGTGATTTTGAAAATTTTCTTTCTAAGCCAGCATATGCTACAGGCAGTGAGTGACGAGCGCATGAAACTGTGCCTACAGTCACTGGGGTAGGATCCAATTCCACTCCCCTAATTGGTGGTTGTGGTATAAGGAGAGTTTCAGTTACAAATAAGAATTACAACGTCTGCTGCAAACTGCTATGATACACCATGGAGATGATATTGCATCCATTTAAAATTGAACTGTAGTTTGTGTTCAAGAAAAATGAAATATCTCCAACAGCCCTAACACTGTGGATGTCAAATCTAAAGATTGTAAATTTGGGAAAACTACTTCTGTTTCACAAAACGTATTCTCCTTAAAGTTGTTTTGAAAACCCACTCCTGGACATATTAACAGGAGAAAACTGTAATTTGAAAAGATACATGCCACTTAAGAAAGTTCCTTAAGTGGCCTAGTGGTTAGGATTCTGGGCTTAACTGCTCTGGGCCCGGTTCAATTCCTGGAGGGAACTGAAATCCTGCAAGCTGGGGAGAGAGGAAGGGAGGATAGTAGGGAGGAAGGAAGAGAAAGCAAGCAAGAAAAATCCATGCACCCATGCACCCCAATGTTTACTGCAGCACTGTTTACAACAGCCAAGCACAGAAGCAACTTAAATATCCATCGACAGAGAAATGGATAAAGATGTGGCATATACACACACATACACGCCACACACACACAGACACATACATATATATAATAGAAGATTACTCAACCATAAAAGAGAATGAAATAAGAGATTATCACACTAAGTGAAGCAAGACAAACATCATATGATATCACTAATATGCAGAATCTTAAAAAGATGATACAAATCTTTACAAAGAAACTTATTTACAAAATAGAAACAGATTAGATTTTGAAAAGGATCATGGTTATCAAAGGGGAAAGGTGGTGGGTAGATAAATTGGGAGTTTGGGATTAACATATCTACTACTATAAATAAAGAGAAGGGAATGGCAACCCACTCCAGTATTCTTGCCTGGAAAATTCCATGGACAGAGCAGCCTGGTGGGCTACAGTCCATAGGGTCACAAAGAGTCAGACACAACTGAACACACACACACACACACACACACACACACACACACAAATAAATAAAACAGATAACCAACAAGGACCTACTGTATAGCACAAGAGCTCTACTCAACATTCTGTAATAACATATAAGGGATAAGAATCTGAAGAAGAATGGATACATATATATGTATAACTGAGCCACTCTGCTGTACACCTGACAGTAATACAACATTTTTAATCAATTATACCTCAATCTAAAATAAAAATTTAAAGAATTGTTTAAAAAAAAAAAAAGGAGACAACTAGCCCAAAACGGAGTCACTTGAACTGAGCTTTACTCACCAAACCAACACTACCTAAGTTCAGTTTCAGCCTTCCCCAGAAACCAAATCTTAAATCAGTCAACCTGGTATTTCCTGGTCAGCACTAGTGAGGTAATCTGCCTGACAGTTCCCTGACTAGGCCCCTGGCATTGGGAGCTCGGAAGCTTAGCCACTTGACTACGTGGTCTAACATCTTTTTTATTTTTAAGATTTGCTTATGTGGCTGCATCAGGCCCTAGTTGAGGTGTGTGGGCTGTTCACTGCAGCACGCAGGCCTCTCTGGTTGTGGCACGTGGGCATACTTGTCCTGGGGCATGCGGAATCTTAGTTCCCTTATCAGGGATCAAAGCTGCATCCCCTGCGTTGGAAGATGGATTCTTAACCACTAGACCACCAGTCCTAATGTCTTTTTATTAGAGTCCTTTCATGACAACTCTATTTAAAATAATAAAAGTCTCTGGGATTTGTCTTAATTTTCTATAGTATATACTGTAAAATGTACTCTGTCTAATGTACAATTTTGCATATTTTGACAGCACATATAATCATAAATACATCACTAAAATATACAGAACTTGGGAATTCCCTGGCAGTCCAGTGGTTAGGACTCTGTGCTTTCTCAGCTGTGACCCGGGTTTAATGTGTAGTCAGGGAACTAAGACTAAGAGAGCTGCTCAGTGTGCCCAGAACAAAAAAAAAGGAACAAGGGAAAAGCAGTAAGTATATACAAAGGAATTCCCATAAGGTTATCAGCTGATTTTCCAGCAGAAACTCTGCAAGGCAGAAAAGCTAAAAACCTCCAACCAAGAATACTCTACCCAGCAAGGCTCTCGTTCAGATTCGACCAAGAAGTCAAAAGCTTTACAGACAAGCAAAAGCTAAGAGAACTCAGGACCACCAAACCAGCTTTAGCACATAGGCCAAAGGGACTTCTCTAGAAGGAAAAGGCCACAACTAGAAACAAGAAAACTACAAATGGGAAAGCTCACTGGTAAAAGCTCACATACAGTCAAGGCAGGAAATCATCCACACACAAATATGGTATCAAAACCAGCAATTATGAGAAGTGGAGAGTACAAATGTAGGCTATTGGAAACACATGTGACATGAAGAAACCAGCAATTTAAAACATTTAAAAAATATATTTTTTTGTTATATGTATGTACATATATACATATATAAAAACCTCATGGTAGGGACTTCCCTGGCAGCCCAGTGGTTAAGAATCTGCCTGGCAGTGCAAGGCACTCGGGTTCGATCCCTTGGTGGCAAACCAGAATCCCACAAGCTGCAGAGCAACTAAGCCTGCGAGCAGCAACTACTGAAGCCTGCATGCTCCGAAGCCCAAGCGCCACAACTAGACTCTTTGCGCCACATCAAACGAGCCTTCATGACACAACAAAGATCACATGCAAACAAACAAACAAAAAAGCCTCATGGTAACTGCAAAACAAACTTCCAGCTATAAAACAAATAAGTCAAGGATGTAAGCAGTGATCCCCCACCTTTCTGGCACCAGGGACTGGTTCCATGGAAGACAATTTTTCACAGACCAGGGGAGGCTGGTTTCGGGCTGACTGATGCACAGTACATTGATTGCGCACTTTATTTCTAATCTACTGATGCTGCACATCTGACAAGAGGTAGCAGTCCGCAGCCCACAGGCTGGGGACCCCGAGTACAGCGTAGGGAATATAGTCAATAATACTGTAGTAACTCTGTATGGTAACACACAGTAACAGAATGTTTCCTGTCATTTTGTAATGTATGTAAGTATCTAGTTACTATATTGTACAACTGAAACTAACGTAAGTCAATCACACAAATATGTTAAAAAAAAAAAAAACAAAACCACCTAGATCTGTTTCACTCTCTGTTAGAGAGTGAATGTTTATGTCCCCCCAGAATTCATACCTGACACAGAACCTCCCAATTTTATGGTATTAGGAGCGAGAACCTTTGGGAGGAAATTAGATGAGACCATGAAGGTAGGCCCCACAAGGGAGAGACTGTCACCCTTATAAAAGACAGGAGAGCTTGCTCCTCTCTGCTCATCACCACATAAGGACACGGAACATGGCTTCTAGGAACCAGGAAGCAGGCCCTCACCAGACACAGAACCTGACCATGTGGGCACCCTGATCTTGGACTTCCAGCCTCCAGAAAAAAAACTCCTGGTGTTTATAAGTTATCTAGTTTACGGTACTTTGTTATAACCACCCATGCAGAAAAAGACACTTTCCTTCCCCACTGGAAAATCCAGTAACTCATAATAAAAACATATCCAGAATCCAGCCACTTCCAAGCTACCACTCTGTTCCATAAACCCTCAAGTGGACTACTGTAGGAGCCTCCACACTGGTTTTCCTTTCTCTTCCCTCAGTCTCACAATCTAGTCTCCACTGTGCAGCCATACGGAGACTGTTTAGAGGTAGGTAAGGGCTTCCCTGGAGGCTGTTAAAGAGCCCACCTGCCAGTGCAGGGTCAGGGGTTCGATCCCTGGGTCAGGGGGATTCCACATGCTGCAGAGCAACTAAGCCCAGAGGCCCAGCTACTGAGCCCACGGACCACAACTACTGAAGCCCGCTCGCCCCAGAGCCCACACTCTGCCACAAGAAGCCACCGCAGTGAGAAGCACCACCCGACCCCCAACATAAATAAATGAACGGAGCTGCTGCTGCTAAGTTGCTTCAGTCCTGTCCAACTCCGTGACCCCATAGACGGCAGCCCACCAGGCTCCCCTGTCCCTGGGATTCTCCAGGCAAGAACACTGGAGTGGGTTGGCATTTTCTT
>NW_011494955.1:676189-692118 GCF_000754665.1 Bison bison bison | reverse complement strand
AATGGAGCTAGGCAAGGTCATTCCCCCTCTTCTGATTCAAACTTCCTATCACCTCCAGAACAGATACCCAATTTCTTAGGCAGCCGTTCCAGTGCTGAATTCTGTTCTCTTGCTCCTTCTTCCCACCTAATGGAAAGATCTTAATGATCCCACCTCAGCTCTACCTCTAAGCACTTTCACATCCTGGTACTTGGATAACATTTCCACATCCACTTACATTAGGTGCCAGAAATGCAAACACTTCTATACCATCTTTGGTAGACTCAGGACCCTAGGTTTAGGTCCTTAAAGAATTCCACGGCAGGGACTTCCCTGGTGCTGCAGGGGATGAGAATCTGCCTGCAAGAGCAGTGGACACAGGTTCGATCCCCGGTCTGAGAAGATTCACAAGCTGCGAGAGTAACTACGACAATGCACCACAGCTATTGAACCCATGCTCCACAAGAGAAATCACCACAATGAAAAATCCATACACCTCGGAAAGAGTAGCCCCCACTCAGGGCAGCTAGAGAAATGCCTGCGCAGCAAGGAAGACCCAGCACAGCCATAAATAAGCAATGTATAAAAAGAATCCCGGGTCACCACAATGCAGAGAATATATGGGTTGGGGAAGGGAACAATAGCAGTCTGGGACACACTACACGTACCTACAGGTCCCGCAAACGTTTCTGCAGTCATGTTTTAAGACACAGGCTACAGATGAATGAATACAATGTCAGGTTTCACGGGGTTCAGGCCGCTATGCGCGCACGCCTGGCCCTTGGGCTGAATGCCTAACTTATGTGCCTCAGTGTCTCACCTTACTAGCTCTGTGTGCTTGAACAAAGATCCAACCTCCTGGTGCCCCAACGTCTTCATCCTCCTCCTCGGTCTGGTTATCCAAAGGCTGTTAAACAGCTTTTGGAAGACTTTTGAAAACCTAACGTAGTTTGGTTTAAAATTTCCCACAGCTCTTACAATTTCTGAGAATATATGCAGAGCCCTCAGCCTGCTATTCTAGGAGTAACTCCGCCGCAAACTTTGTTCCTCGCCAGGCACAACGGAGCCCAGATTTCCCGAATTCCCAGAGCTCAGTCGCAGCTCCAGGCCTTGGTACATCCCGGTTCCTCTGCCTGTATCCCTCTCCCTCATCTAATCACACCCCAGATAGTAAGATTAAACTGGAAAACTGAAATGTTTATTCACAACCACTGTCAGAAACAAGAGCACGTGTACTAACGCCTCACCGTCCCGGACACCGGGGGCTGGGCTGCAGGGACGAGGGCACTCCGGGCGTTAGTGTCTGGTGGGGTGAGGGCGGGGAGGGCCCGAGGACAAGCGCTTACCTGCGGCGGGTCCCTCCGAGCGGCCGCAGCCATCCAGGCCTTTGGGCGGAGTGGGTCCGGGAGCGGGCCGGCGGGTCTTAAACCGGCCCTGGTGCGAATCATCTCTCGCGGTGCTGCGGCCGAACCTCAGACTCGCTTCTGTGCAGCGGGACTCCTCTGACGCTTTCTCGGTCCTGTCCCGTCGGCCCCGTCTCACGGCTCCGGAACTTCTATCTGGACGAACACACCCGAGCAGCCAAAATGACCGCCCGGAGGAGGACGCCGGAAGCCCCGCCCCTCGCTAGGAGACACGCACGGAAACGCCTCTGTTCTGAGCCTTCATTGGCTCAGCTAGGCTGCTCAGCAGAGTATTCTGGGTAATGTAGTTCTCACGCTTGGGGGTAATTCACCCCACCCCTTTGCACCCTGACAAGTTTAGACCGGAGGGGCGCTGGGAAATGGAGTTCACCCATCCAAGGACTTAGAAGCCTCTTGTTCGTTCTTAAAGGGGCAGATCTCAGGACTTCTAGGGGATGTTGTGTTGTCTGAAGACATTCACCCAAGTTTCTGTGAACTTCATCATGCTGCCTGAGGCTACCTGTACCATTTCTGAAGTTCTCAGAGGACACAGAACCAAGTACACATATCATTCCCAGTCCTTCAGATACAAAATGTGTCCGCTGGTAGCAGAAGCTAATAAACATTTCATGCTGCTACTGCTGCTAAGTCACTTCAGTCGTGTCCAACTCTGTGCGACCCCATAGACGGCAGCCCACCAGGCTCCCCCGTCCCTGGGATTCTCCAGGCAAGAACACTGGAGTGGGTTGCCATTTCCTTCTCCAATGCATGAAAGTGAAAAGTGAAAGTGAAGTCCCTCAGTCGTGTCCGACCCTCAGCGACCCCATGGACCGCAGCCTACCAGGGCTCCTCCGTCCATGGGATTTTCCAGGCAAGAGGACTGGAGTGGGTTGCCATTGCCTTCTAGGATTCTTAATCACTAGACCACCAGGGAAGCCTTGTCTTTAATACATTTAAATGGAGTATAATCTATAAAAATACTGAATCACTATGTTATATACCTGGATTAGTTCCAGGTGTAAAACTATACTTCAATAAAAATAAACTAATAATGAAAAATAAACATTACCATGTTGCAATTAAATCTATACACTATGAAGTGTTAGACTCAGTTTGATCAGTCTCTGTATGTTTGGTCAGGAAGAAGAGAAAAAACACTCCAGGTAGGTCAGCGGGAGTACAAAGGTGGATCTCTATAGTCACTTCAGAAAATACTTCTAATAGCATAGTAAGTTATTGTGTCCAATTTAGCAAGCATATAATATTTTTATCATTTAGTTTCTTTTTGGATAGTCTGACAATTTCTCAAAAATAGAACAATGAAAGACATGCAGATTTCATACAGATTAACAGGTGTGGTATTCACAGATGGAGCATGTATGAAAAAGGTGTTCTGAACCCCAAACTGCACGGAGTAACTGAAACTATGATCTCATCACTGGGAAGTCGTTATCATTTCCCCTGGATTACAGAGACTGCTCTGCATGAGGAACTATTACCTGGAAAAAGTTATAAAATTCAAATTACAGAAAGCTATTAATGACTATGTAGTGATTCAGAGATTGTGTCTGAAATGTCTGAGAGGAAGTATCAGTAGATGGTTAAAAATGTGAAAATCTTAGAGAAGTTTTAGCAGTGATGTCTGAGAAGAGATACAATTAAGCTGAGCATGTGACCAGAATAATTATTCTGAAGACACTGCCTTCTCCTTTTAGGTGCTAATGGCTGTCAAATTTTGCTAAACATTACTTATATTAAAAATACTTATTTAATACTTAAAACTAAAAGGGTTAAAAATAATTTTTAATAAAATCAATTTGTTTTAATTGAATTTTTTAAGGAATCTTATCATTTCTCCTACATGAATACACAGTGACACATCATGTCTCTTCTGGAAAATCTCTCTCCTTTGGTGTTTCCATCAAAACCTGTCAGAAGTTATCACATACTTTCCTGGCTTTATCTTACGTACACACAGAATTCTTGACATCCCTTCAGTTCTTCCAGTCTTCTAAAGCTTCCAGAAGTCAGTAAATTTTAGGACTTCTTCTTCTCCATTTGAAAGCAACTTCACCCAGCCAATATGCTTAGAAAATGCAAATAAATTTTTTGGAGATCAGCTTAAAGTTCAAATTAACAGTAAATTTTGTAACTTACTGTTAAAATTAAAAAAAAAAGGAAAATAAATCCTCTGAGGCAAAAGGAGAGTTTCAACACCGATCATCCACTTTTTCTTAAGGCATTTACTTAAGAAAACTTGTCTTTTCTTCCTTTGCCCGTTATGATATATTTTTAAAAGCTATATAAGCCTTTTGCCAGATTTGCATTCTGGATACCTTTTGCTCCAGGACCTGAGAGATTGCTCTTTTAAATTCAATCATTACATAAGAGAGTGCCCTTATCTTCCAGTTTCTATAGGAGAGAAGGAGCCTGACTTCAGCAGGTGCCAGGCTCTAATTTATAAAACTACCTCCTGTCATAAAGGTATAAGAAATGTATTTTTCTTTAGATAAAGACACTTGGCAAACACCAATGGTCACTCCAATTACAAGGTAATTTAGCATGAATGATACCAAAAAATGGTACTGTCAAATCCTCTTACTGGAGAACTAGTTCTCATTTATCTCAAGAACATGTATGTAACACATTGTACTGCATGGTCACATAAAAGGATGAGGTTCCTTACTGACTTCATGATCTCCTTACTAGACTGCCTGTAATGCATATCACATTCTGCCTCAATGCTTCTTCAACAGGAAAAAAAAAACAAAAGTTTTCTCTCTCTTCTTTTTATGTGAAGAAGTCTTCTGGGTTAGCAGGACACTTTATTTAAAACTATGTTTCCACAACAGTTCCTACCTTAGAACACCACAACACTGAACAGTAAACAATCACGCTGTACAGTTATAAACTTGGCTTTTGTATATGTGCAGGCCTTTGTGTGGAAATCTAAAGCACCACTGCCTGAGTATTCATCATGTAGAATACTGGGTAGATTCTAGGCTTATGTGATAGGTCTGTCCAAGTGAGGTCCCTGTCAGGAGGGCAGAAGTAACACCTACACACAAAGGCAGCATCAGTATCAATTCTTCACAGACTCAGAGAGTAACCCCCAAGTTAATATCATGAGAAGAGCAAAAGATTAGTCCACAAAATCAAAGTAAATAAGCGAAATAAAGACTTTACTCAAAATGATGCACTTAATTTCAAATAAACAAAAGTAGAGATAATCAGATGTACTTAGAAGCAAACTACTGCTTAATCTAAGCACTGTATTGAACATGGAAAACCTGGAATTTAAGTCAACTTGTGCCAAACAATGGTAGTTGCAGTTCTATATGGATATTTGTCCCATGACTGAGATGTGTGGATAAACTGTGAGTAGATTTATATAATACAAATAATTTCAGACTTAGGTTGAGAAGATAAAAATTTAAACGTGTTATAAAACACCAGAAGTGAGTTAGGAAAAAAGACTACGACTAGCAGAGTTTTGATGGCTGTGGCTCTGACCCCTGGAGTTACTCCCCTGAGTGCGTTATGTTACAAGATAAAAGAATTTTGCAGATGTAATTCAAGTAGCTAATTGTTTGACTTGAAAACAGATTATTCAGGTTGGCCTAATGTAATCACATGAGTTCTTAACGTAGAGAACTTTTTCTGGCTGAAACAGAAGTGGAAGTGAGGCAGATCTGAAGTGGGAGAAGAAATTCTCTACTTGACAATCTCCTGCTGTGGCTAGAATATAGAGGAATTCAGAGGGAAACTATGAGAAGGAATTAACTGTGCTTTGTGAGAGTGAAAGTGGAGCTAGAGCTCCAGATGAACAGAAATAAATGAATCCATTATTATATTTGGGAGACTTCAACATCCCTCTACCAGAAAGGGACAGCTCCAGCAGGCAGAAAATCAGTTAAGGACATATTTAAACTCAAAGCACCTTCAATCAATTTAATATAATTGATATCTACAAGACTACTTCATCAAAAAAGAGCAGATTGCATATTCTTCTCAAGCTCACATGGAATATGCACTACCACATTTTCTGGGCTATAAAATATACCTTAACAAACTTAAAAGAATAGAAATCACACAATGTCTGATCTCAGACAACAATGGAATTAAAGTAGAAATCAAAAAGATAAAGATAGCTGGAAAATCCCAAAATACATGGAGCTGAAAAAAACATAGTTTTAAATAATTCAAGGACACTTATGAGTCAGGAGAAATCTCAAGAGAAATTTCAAACTGCTTGAAACTAAATGAAAACAATTTACCAAAACTTGTGGGTTGCAGAGAAAGCAGTGCCTAGAGGAAAATTTACAGCATAAAAAGAATATACAAAATCATTAGTCTGAACTTCCATCCTAGAAAACTCTAAAAAGAAATGCAAATTAAATCCAAAACAGAAAAAGAAATAAAAATTAGAATAGAAACCAATGAAATGGAAAACAGGAGAGCATGGGTGTTCGATTTTCTCAAATGTTTTTACAGCATTTATTAATTTCTTTAAATGATACAGGCTTATTCAGATTGTCTATTCTTACTTTCTAGTGAAGAACTGCATCAATAATTACTAACCTTCCAAAGAAGAAAGCACCAGGCCCAAAGAGATTCACTAGTGAATTTTACCAAATATTTAAGGAAGATATTATACCAGTTATCTACAATCTCTTCCAGATGAAAAGTGCAGAGGAAATACTCCCTGACTCATTCTACGAGGCCAATATCACTCTAATACCAAAACCAGACAATGACATTACAAGGAAACTACGGACCAATATGTCTCATGAGCACAGAAGCAAATCCAACAATGTGTAAAAAGAATTATTCACCACAACCAAATGGAATTATCCTAGGTATGCAAGGCTAGTTTAATATTTAAATACAAATTAACTTTGGCCACCTGATACAAGGAGCTGACTCATTAGAAAAGACCCTGATGCTGGGAAAGATTGAAGGTAGGCAAAGGGGACGACAGAGGACAAGATGATTGGATGGCATCACCGACTTAATGGACATGAGTTTGAGCAAGCTCTGGGAGATGGTGAAGGACAGGGAAGCCTGGCGTGCTGCAGTCCATGGGGCTGCAAAGAGTCGGACACAACTGAGCAACTGAAAAACAACAATCACATCAACAGGCTAAAAGAAGAAAAACCACATGATCATATCATAGATGCAGAAAAAACATTTGAGAAAATCCAACATTTGAAGAAAATCTACAAAAATACAATAAATAGACATAATAAACATAGCATAATAAGTATCAGGTTGTGAAATAAAGATCTTACTCAAAATGATGCATTTAATTTCAAATAAACAAAAGCAGAGATGATCATATATACTTAGAAGCAAACTGCTGCTTAATCTTACTTGTGAGAAGTTCAAAGCTTTTCCACGAAAATCAGGAACAAGGCAAGTATGTCTTGCTACCCATTGCTTTTCAGCATTGTCCTGGAAGTCCTAGCTAATTCAGTAAGACAAGAAAATAAAATGAAAAGGTATAGATTGGGAAGGGAGAAATAAAACTGTCTCTGTAAACAAGTGATAAGAAAGTCTCTATGTATAATACCTGAAAGAATCAACAACAACAAAAATTCTCAATCCAGTAAGAAATTATAGCAAGGTTGTTGCTATATGTCAGCAGTGAATGAATGGAATTTAAAATTTAAAATATATTACCATTTACATTAGCATCCCCCAAAATTAAATACTCAGGTACAAATCTAACAAAACATATACAAGAGCTATATGGAGAAAACTACCGAATTCTGATAAAAGATACCAAAGAAAAACTAAATAAATGGAAGAGACATCTCATATTTATGAAAGGAAGGTGCAATATTGTCATCCAAGTGTACACTGAATCTAAGAAGAGTTTTAGGATATAAGCTCATAATTCTAGAAGGAAGGTGTGAGAGAGGTCTAGTCACATTCAGATCCACAGGGCATAGCCCTGCCTTCTCTTCTGTAGAGTAACAGAACCTCAGAACTAACAGAACAGAAGTAACAGAACTAACAGAACCTCAGATATCCTGATGGAGGGGGAGTGCCAGTTTTATAGCCCACATGGACTGGGATTCATAGAGTCATAGAGTAACACCCCAACATGCAACACAGCAATGTCAGGCTGTTCCTGTTGCTGCTGTTTTTGAAGAAACTTTCCTCTCTTTATGAATCCACTCTGCTTGCAAACACTGCTTCTATCAATTCTCTTGACAGCAAGGCAGACAGTTTGTTGACTTAGCAAAATAAACCTTTATTTGAGTTCTATTTTGACTACTCTCCTTTGAGAACTATCTCACTTCAAATGTGTTAGAAAATGTATTTTCCCTCAGTTACTTACTTTCAGTTATGTCAATTTTTGATTTTCATTGTTGAAGACTTATCATCCCTTCCCATCTGTCTAAGAAGCTGGATTTTCATGAGTCTAGACCATAGTTTCACTCTTTATAGCTTGCTTCTTGTTCTTTTTAATGAACTGCTTCTCATTCTCTACACCTTAAGAATTAATTGACCCAAAATATTATACGTTAGTGTTTCCATGTTCAAAAACTATATAACTCTTAACAGTCTCTCATTTTCAGCATTGTGCCACTTCCTGATATTTATGTGTCATTTCTACCATAATGCATCTCTCTCATTTCCCCTCTCTGTCCCTCTTCTCTTTCCTGTTTTACCCCACGTGTTTGTTCTCTATCTCTGATCCAAGATCACACCTGGTCAGAAATAACTTACTAAATGTATGCAGTGACCTTGTACTCAGGCTCCATGAAAAGGGAACACAGGAAAGTGATGAGCCACCTAGAGTGGCTTCCAGACTTGGAATCTTCTCCATATGGATGTACTTCTGGCAAAATGAGGAAGTGTTACTGAGCTGAAGTCAAGACAGGTTCTAGATGTCAGACATTCTCTCTCTCTCTCTCTCTCTCTCTCTGTTCTTCATACTATTTAGTGGAATCCAGAAGAATGGATGTGTGTTTAGACACAGTTACGAAACTTAAAATTTATAATGCCATTGTATTTCTGTTTTACGCTCTTCCATCTGCCTTCTGAAAACCTCTGTTGCCTCTTCACATTGCAGAGCCACGAACATTTCTATAATGCACTCTTGTAGATGACGCTAGATAACACAGTACATGGTTGGAGAGGCCACCTGAACACAACTCAAGGTAAGTCCATGGGATTGTCCGCAGGACCAGGGAGGTGATGCAGGCTAAGGGTCAGGCCGCTTTGCTGTACTAGGAAATAAAGAGCACAGAAGGGAAGGCCTTGCAAGGTGAAGGACACAGCTACGGGATGGGGTATTTGGAGAAGAACAGGGCCTACAACCAGTTTATCTGTAAGTAATTTCCAGAGGGCTCCTGTTTGCTGGTGACACATGACCACTAGAGTCGAAGGGTAAGTCCAGGACCAAAAATATCCAATTGCAATAGAATAGTCTGTGTTCAAGGACTATTCAAAGATAGGTACACACCTCACGACACAATATGTAAAAGTCAACATTGGAGAGCACTGCAGAAGGAGCAGTAAGAAAAGCAGGTGAGAGTCAAGAGAGGTGAGGATTAGTCCTGTATGGTATGTGAGAGTAGAACAGACGAGTAGAATAGACAAGTCATCAAAATGTCAAGAATTGGGAAGCAACACCAGAAATGAGGTGTAGCTGCTAGAACTGGCACAAAATACTAATCAAACACAGTAAGCTTCTTCTATAATCTGAACACAGGCTTTATGTCATGCCCTCCCCCAGGTGCCATTTAAGACCAGAAGCCTCCTGATGCATTTTGCTGTGACTGGATGAACAGTCATTTGTGAACCACTGAATGCACTCCATTCTACTCCCGGGATGAGCAAATACACATGGCAACCATGTGATGCAATTACTTAGAGAAAGACATTACAAAGTGTAGCCAGTACTAGGCCAGAATAGCTCAGCACACAGTAGTACACAGGAAAGAAAACTATTACAGAAAACTTCAGAGAGTCTTGCAAGAAAAGACCATGGTCCACGTAATTAGTAAACATGTCAATGATGGCAAATCCTGGCACAGGCAGGCATGAGGAAATGTCAGCTAGAAGACAGAAATAGGATCTAGGGTACTAGAGTGCTTTAGATCTGGACAAAGTCACCAGGTCAGGCAGAGGGCAAGCAAAATAGAATCCATTACAGTGACCAGTAGATGGCTGACCCTGAATCATTCTTTGTGAGGCTTCATGAAAGCAGAAGTTGGGGCTTTTCAAGGAGAGAAGAGGGCAGTGCACACACCTTATCCAACCAACCCCAGCACCTACTTAGGGACTTGGGGAAGGACGCACTGTCTGTGGTTCTGATGTAGGAAGGGCAGACCAGGCTCTAGGGTGAAAAGAGAGAGCAGGGAATACATCTGGCACAGAGGTGGGTGTGAGGACCTCACCCAGGGAGGTTTTAAGTTCCAGGTCCTCCAGCATCAAGGTACAACTGTCCGTGAACCTCATCAGTTTGACCCCACTCCTCTCAGAAGTGTAACCGCACAGGGATCAGCAGTTGCAGCTCGTGGCTCTAGAGCATGGGCTCAGTAGTTGTGGTGCACCCGCTTGGTTGCCTTGTGGCACGAGGGATCCTCCCAGACCAGGGATCGAACCTGTGTCCCCTGCATTGGCAGGTGGATTCTTAACCACTTGACCACCAGGAAACCCTTCATTTAAGGTCTTAACATACAACTTTGCAGAACGCACACAGGTTTGCTCAGCAAATTCAGACAGGATTCAATACTAGCATAGACCTCCCACAGCACCCATTGAGGGTGGAAACATCTAAGCTTTCTATGGCCTCTCTTCCTGTATGGCTGCTCCTTGCCTAAGACTAAGCCACACAAACCCACCAGTCAATCTTGGATGCCCATGGCCCGCTTCCGTTTCTGTGCAGCTCTCGCTGTCCTTCAGCAACGACAGCCTTCTCTGTCCAGCTAACCCTCATTCAAGTCACCCCAATCCTGCTAATTATCACAAATGACCATATTTGCCTCTGTCCATATCCACCAGGCTGAATGGATCATTCCAGGCCCCATTAAAGTCCTCACAAAATATTGCTGAGTCCCTAGTAAAGTGAATAAGCAATAGCTCCGGTCTGCATGTCATCCTGCCTCAATCACTGCTATGCCTTGGCACCCAACTCATATCTACTCTTCTCTTGGAAGCCTTGGCCACTTACCAGGCTCTCATGTCTGATACACCCTACCTTTATGGCCACATACCTCCCTCAACTGCATTTGAAAAGTGAAAGCGATAGTCGCTCAGTTGTGCCTGACTCTGCAACCCTATGTACTGTAGCCTGCCAGGCTCCTGTCCGTGGAATTCTCCAGGTAAGGATACTGGAGTGGGTTGCCATTCCCTTCTCCAGGGGATCTCCCTGACCCAGGGGTTGAACCCAGGTCTCCTGCACTGAAGATTCTTTACCATCTGAGCCACCAAGAAACCCAATACCATCACTCAGGTACTCAAGCAAGAGCCCCAGTGCTCAGCCTCTATCCTCCACTTCCCATTCCCTGAACAGCGTTAGGACTGTAACATAAAGATTATACCTCCTAAATGTGACCACAGGTCACTCACTTGGGTCCACATAGTAGCTACCACATTTTGGATATCTCCACTTGAATCCCTCTTTCGATTTCCCAATTTGTGAGTCCAGCTGCCAATTTGATGCCTCCACTTACTGGTCCCTGAAATACCTCAGATTCTTAATATGGTCAAAACAAAGCTTCTGATAAACCCAGTGATTATTACTCACACTATCAACTCATCTCAGTTGGAGCTTCCATCCCTACAGCTGTTAAGACCAAACACCCTGGGGTTATCTCTGGTTTCTCTGTTTCACTTCTCACCATCCAAAATAGAAAATCTAGTTGCCCCTTTTTAGAACATGCATCCAGACTTCAACCTCATCTACTAAACCACAACTGTGGCCCATTAACTCTCAGCTAGACTATGTCAGTAGCCTCTACCAGGATTTGCCTCACTCCTCTCACTCCCACAGTCTGTTTTCCACTCTACATACAGTCAGAGATAGCTTTTGAAGACCTTGATAATATCACCTCCCTCCTCTGATTGAAACCACCCAATAACTCCAGAATAGATGCTCAATTTCTCAGGTATTCATCCTATATTTCATGTTCATACCAGATAAGGATACCTGTGCTTCCTCAACACCCCCACCTTAATTTTATTATTTTTTTCCCCACCTTAATTTTAATACTAAGTATTTGCACATGGTGGTACCAGCTCCTGGGTTAACTTTCCACACTACTTTACGATGGTTGCCAGAAATGGAAATATAACCATATAACCTTTAATATGGACTTAAGACTCTGGGCATGGGGTTTCTCAAGGGTGCCCAGAGCCAAGGATTAGGAAGATGGCACCTAAGAGTTCCTGGATTCCACAAACCAGAAAACATGTGAGTGAGGGTTAGAGCCAGAAAGGAACTAGGACCTTCTACATACCCGTTTTGTTTCTATAAGTACTTCTGCAGCCTTGGGACTCTGTGGAAAGAGACAGACCTTAGAAAAATGTAACAGCGGGGACAGAAAGGTTGAGGCTCATGTCACCCCATATGCATCCTTGCCTAGCCCAAGCCAGGTGACCTCAATTTGGTCGTCTGACCTCGGTGCACTTTGTCGATCCTTACCAGCAGTGTGACCTTGAACAAGATTCAACCTCCTAGTGCCTCAGCGTTCTCATCACTCCCCTCAAATCTGTTTTTCCTTTGAATAGCCTTGGGAAACATTTTAAAAGCAAATGTAAATCCTGTTCCCCTTTTTGTTCAAAACTCTCCACACCTTCTTGCTGCTGCTGCTAAGTCGCTTCAGTCGTGTCTGACTCTGTGCGACCCCACAGAAGGCAGCCCACCAGGCTCCTCTGTCCCTGGGATTCTCCAGGCAAGAATACTGGAGTGGGTTGCCATTTCCTTCTCCAATGCATGCATGCATGCATGCTAAGTCGCTTTAGTCGTGTCCGACTCTGTGTGACCCCATGGACAACAGCCCACCAGGCTCCTCTGTCCATGGGATTCTCTAGGCAAGAATACTGGAGTGGGTTGCCATGTCCTTCTCCCCACACCTTCTTAGGTCCCGACAATAAAGATACAAAGACTGTCAGCCTGACAGTCCGGGCATGACTCCGCTTCTCATTGTCTGGGTCCTGCAGACATCAGATGCACCCAGGTTTCCTGAATCCTCCCGCCACAGTCCGACCTCCAAGCCTCTGCAGCTGCGGGTCCCTCCGCCCATCACCCTGTCCCACGCGCCATCACACAGTCCATCACACACAGGGACCACCCACGACTGCCTCACCGTCCTGGAGCCCGGGGCCTGGGCTGCGGGCACATGAGCAGGAGCCTCGCACTCGGGGCTTTCGTGTCCGGTGGGGTGAGGGCAGTGCGCACCCGAAGGACGACGTTTACCTGAGGCTGGTCCCTCAGCGCCGCCGCCTCCAGCGACTCTGGGCGTGGCGGGCCCAGGAACGGCGGGGAGACTCGGGCGAGGCGGTCCCCAGGCGGCGTCTCCGAAGCTCAGACCCGTTCTCTGTGCAGCGACGACAGTCCCTCCCATCGAACGTTCTCGGTCCCATCGCCCAGTCCTAACAGGCCTCCGGACCTGAACGGACCTAGAGCAGTTAAAACGGCCGCCTTAGGGAGGAGGCCGGAAGTCCCGCCCCAACGAGGTGTGCTTTGAACGGAAATTGCCTGTTTCCTGGCAATTCATTCGTTATCCATGCTGCCCTTTACTCTGAACATCCCGGGTAATGTAGTTCGAACACACGAGCAAGTCAATGGCAAAGGCTCTCCCTACGAGACTTTGAGGAGAAAGAGAAAAGGCTAAGCTCCCCAGTGAGCGTCGCTGGGAAACGATGACTCCAGTTCTAAGGACAGAGACGCGGCTTTTCTTCTTCATAAAGGAGCCACACTAGAATCTGTGGGATCAGTCTGCAGTGGATCACCGAAGTGTTTGTGTTACTAAACGGAACTTGTCCACTGGCTCCACAAAGCCGATCTAGTGCCACCTGGTGGCGATGAAAGAAAGTACAAAATTTATTGCAGGGCACCCAGCAAGGGAGTGGGGGACAAGACTCAAATCCACTCCCGCGGGGTCTTTGAGTTAGGGGTGCTTTTTAAAATATTTATGTATTTGACTGTGTCTGATCTTAGTTGCAGCATGTTGGCTCTTCAGTTGCAATGCGTGGGCTTGTCCGGAAGCACATGAGATCTTAGATCCTCTACCAGGGTGGAACCCGTGGCTCCTGCATGGTCAAGTCCCAGTCTCTTTTTATTGATTCTCACGAAGAACAAGTTAAATGCTATCATTTGCCTGCAAATCCCAGTCAGGAACTGAGCCTGAAGGAGCTCCAATAAGTCACCTGAAGATTCTCAGGTGAAAAACCCATTCTGACACCCTAGTGTCACTGGCCTCCCGAAGCGTGGCTTCATGGCGTCAGCTTGGACTGTGAGCATCAGGAGGAGCGCAGGGTGGCTGGGCTCAGTGTGTCACCACTGCCACACCCTCCTAATGGGAACGGGCGACTGGGCCCTTCCCCTCCTCTGAAGACCAGGGGACAGGATCTCTGCTTATCCCTGTTTACAGGGGGTCAGGGAGGGTAGAGGGTGGGTGACTGTCATTTCTCTGTGAGTCAAGGCAATGGGACCCAGGGTGTGAACCCAACAACTAGGCTGCAAACCCAGGCTGCCTGACCCAGGCTTGGAGAGACTGACCCCTGCCGTCGTATTTCCCTCCACACTGGGCTTTTGAGATGTACTGTCCATCCTGATGGCACTTAATCCATCTAACGGTCCTGCTCCAACCCACCATCACCCATATGGAACAGGAAAATGGGCAAACACTACAAAGCAAGGGTTTATTATTCAGTCTGGACTTTAGAAATTGACGAACGACATATTAGGGCGGATTAATCTTTATTTTCCCCTGCTTGGGCCGTGTGGCATGTGGCTTGTGAGATCTTAGTTCCCCAACTAGGGACTGAACCTGGGCCTCAGACAGTGAAAGAGCAAAGTCCTAACTGCTAGACCGTTAGGAAATTCCCAGGGTATATTAATCTTAAAAATGTATGGTACATGTGTCCCATTATGCATAACAAAACCTGAAAAAGCTCAGGACACAGTCTTCCACCACTGAAAGCAAATCTTAACAATCACATTATTCAACCAGTGAAGATGGATGACTCTTCAATGTACATCTTTGTCCTACTTGTTAAAAAAAAAAAAAGAAAAAACGAAACGAAAATAGCCAAAGTTCATAAAGTAGGCAGAAGACAAAAGTGGGTATTTTATAAGATAGAGCAAATGAAAAAAGAGACCAAACATATGAAAAAAAAAATGCTAATCATGAATTCTTAGAGGGAAAAAAAAAAACAAACCAGCAAGACAGCATGATAAACTTACTAAAAGGGCTAAAATTACTAACGACTGACCAAATAAAGTATTCACTAGGATGTGGAGAAACCGGAACCCTCATACAGTGCTGGAAAGAATGTAAAAAAACACAATTACTAGGTCACAAATTGTTAGCTTCTTCAAAAGCTAAACAGTCACAGGCCTCATGATTCAGACACAGCAATATTCTTCGACCAAAAAATAAAAGAAATAAATATCCTTATAAAAACTGTATACAAATGTTTGCACCAACTTATTTTCTACAGTCAAAATCTGGAAATATCCAAAATGCACATAAACAAGTGAATGTTTCTGTTCATTTCAGTCACTCAGTCGTGTCTGACTCTTTGTGACCCCATGGACTGCAGCATGCCAAGCTTCCCTGTCCATCACCAACTCCCAGAGCTTGCTCAAACTCATGTGCATTGAGTCGGTGATGCCATCCAACCATCTCATCCCCTATTGTCCCCTTTTCCTCCTGCCTTCAATCTTTCCCAGCATCAGGGTCTTTTCCAGTCAGTCAGTTCTTCGCATCAGGTGACTGAAGTATTGGAGTTTCAGTATCAGTCCTTCCAATTACTATTCAGGACTGATTTCCTTTAGGATTGACTGGTTTGATGTCCTTGCAGTCCAAGGGACTCTCAAGAGTCTTCTCCAACACCACAGTTCAAAAGCATCAATTCTTCAGCACTCAGCTTTCTTTATGGTCCGACTCTCACATCAGTACATGACTACTGGAAAAACCATAGCTTTGACTAAATGGACCTTTGTTGGCAAAGTAATGTCTCTGCTTTTGAATATGCTGCCTAGGTTTGTCATGAACAAGTGAATGGTTAAATAGCAGTATATCTAAAGAGGATTGAACCAAGAAAAAGGAGGGGGATGAACCATTCATATAACATCTATATTACAAATATAACATCACATAAAATAATTATAGGAAAAAAGCAACACTTAAGGATTCCATCATATAAATTATAGAAAACGTAAAGGTATCTATTATAAAGGAAAGCAAATAGTAGTTGTGGTGTACAGGCTCAGTTGCCTCGAGGTGTGTGAAATCTTGCTCGACCAGGGATTGAATCTGTGTCCCCTGAATTGGCAGGTGGGTTCTTATCTACTGTACT